>NC_067491.1:3998811-4263811 GCF_947179515.1 Apodemus sylvaticus
CTCCTTTAATAGTAAGTCCTGGATACCCCAACACACCAGAAAAGCAAGACTTGGATGTAAAATCACTGGTTGTGATGATGTTACAAGAACACATGAAGGACATAAATAAATCTCTTAAAGAATTTCAGGAAAAAAATGATCAAAAGCTAGAAGACCTTACAAGGGAAACACAAAAGGCACTTAAAGAAATTCAGGAGAATATGGGTCAAACGATAGTAGCCAATAAGGAGGAAATGCAAAAATCACTTTAAAAAGTACAAGAGAAATTTGATCAACAGACAGAAGTCATGAAAGAAGAAACACAAAAATCTCTCAAAGAGGGCTAGAGAGATGGCTCAGTGGTTAAGAGCACTAACTGCTCTTCTGAAGGTCCTGAGTTCAAATCCCAGCAACCACATGGTGGCTAACAACCATTCGTAATGAGATCTGACACCCTCTTCTGATGTGTCTGAAAACAGCTTCAGTGTACTTACATATAATAATAAATAAATCTTTAAAAAAAAAATCTCTCAAAGAATTACAGGAAAACACAAACAAGCAAGTGAAGGAACTGAGCAAAAACATCCAGGATCTAAAAACAGAAGTAGAAACAACTAAGAAATCACAAAGAGAGACAACGTTGGAGATAGAAAACCTTGGGAAGAAATCATGGACCATAGATGCAAATATCAACAACAGAATACAAGAGATAGAAGAAAGAATCTCAGATGCCAAAGATACCATAGAAACCATGGACTCAATGGTCAAAGAAAATGCAAAATGCAAAAATCTTGTAACCCAAAACATCCAGGAAATCCAGGACACATTGAGAAGGCCAAACCTAGAGATTATAGGCATAGATGAAAACAAAGATTTACAACTTAAAGGGCCAGCAAATATCTTCAATAAAATTATGGAAGAAAACTTCCCTAATCTAAAGAGAGAGATGCCCATGAACATACAAGAAGCCTACAGAACTCCAAACAGACTGGACCAGAACAGAAATACCTCCTGTCACATCATAATCAAAACTCCAAAAGTACTAAAGAAAGAAAGAATATTAAAGGCAGTAAGAGAAAGAGGCCAAGTAACATATAAAGGAAGACCTATCAGAATCACACCAGACTTCTCACCTGAGACTATGAAAGCTAGAAGATCCTGGGAAGATCTCATGCAGACTCTAAAAGAACACAAATGTCAGCCAAAACTTCTATGCCCGGCAAAACTCTCAATCACCATAGATGGGGAAACCAAGATATTCCACGACAAAACCAAGTTCACCCAATATCTTACCACAAACCCAGCCCTACAAAGAATAATAGGAAGAAAACACCAATACAAGGAGGGAAACTTCACCCTGGAAAATGCAAGGGGTTTGTTTCATCAAAACCAAAAGAAGATAACAAATCAAATATAAAAGATAACATCAAAAATGACAGGAAGTAATAATCACTATTCATTAATATCTCTTAATATCAGTGGACTCAATTCCCCAATAAAAAGACATAGACTAACAGACTGGATACGTAAAAAGGATCCCACATTTTGCTGCATACAGGAAAAACACCTCAGGGTCAAAGACAAACACTACCTTAGAGTAAAAGGCTGGAAGACAATTTTAGAAGCAAATGGTCTCAGGAAACAAACCGGAGTAGCCATTCTAATATCAAATAAAATTGACTTTCAACCTAAAGTCATCAAAAGAGACACTGAGGGACACTTCTTGGTGGTCAAAGGAAAAACAGACCAAGAAGAACTCTCAATCCTGAACATCTATGCTCCAAATGCAAAGGCACCTTCATTCATAAAAGAAACTTTACTAAAGCTCAAAGCACACATTGCACCTAACACAATAATTGTGGGTTACTTCAACACTGCACTTTCCTCAATAGACCGATCAGGAAAACAGAAACTAAACAGGGACACAGTGAAACTAATTGAAGCTTTGGGCCAATTAGATTTAACAGATATATATAGAACATTTCACCCTAAAGCAAAAGAATATACCTTTTTTCTCAGCACCTCATGGTACCTTCTCCAAAATCGACCATATAATTGGTCACAAGACAGACCTCAACAAATATAAAAAGATCTAACTAATCCCATGCCTCCTATCAGATCACTATGGAATAAAAGTGGTCTTCAATAGCAACAAAAACAATGGAAAGCCCACATACACATGGAAACTGAACAACACTCTACTCAATGATACCTTGGTCAAGGAAGAAATAAAGAAAGATATCAAAGACTTTTTATAATTTAATGAAAATGAAGACACAACATACCCAAATCTATGGGACACAATGAAAGCAGTGCTAAGAGAAAAACTCATAGCCCTGAGTGCCTCCAAAAAGAAAATGGAGAGAGCATACACTAGCAGCTTAATGACACACCTGAAAGCCCTGGAGCAAAAAGAAGGAGGAGTAGAAGGTGGGAAATCATCAAACTCAGGGCTGAAATCAATCAAATAGAAACTAAGAGAACCATACAAAGAATCAATGAATCCAGGAGCTGGTTCTTTGAGAAAATCAACAAGATAGATAAACCCTTAGCCTGACTAACCAAAGGGCACAGAGACAGTATCCAGATTAACAAAATTAGAAATGAAAAGGGAGATATTACAACAGAAACTGAGGAAATTCAAAAAATCATCAGATCTTACTACCAAAGCCTAAACTCAACACAACTGGAGAATCTGGAGGAAATGGACAATTTCCTAGACAGATGCCAAACACCAAAATTAAATCAGGATCAAATAGATCATTTAAACAGTCCCATAACCCCTAAAGAAATAAGAGGGGTCATAGAAAGTCTCTCAAGCAAAAAAAGCATGGGACCAGATGGCTTCAGTGCAGAATTCTATCAGACCTTCAAAGAAGACCTAACACCAATACTCTTCAAACTATTCCACAAAATAGAAACAGAAGGAACACTACCCAACTCGTTCTACGAAGCCACAGTTATACTGATACCAAAACCACACAAAGATCCAACAAAGAAAGAGAACTTCAGGCCAATTTCCCTTATGAATATCAATGCAAAAATACTCAATAAAATTCTTGCCAACCGTATCCAAGAACACATCAAAATGATCATCCACCACGATCAAGTGGGCTTCATCCCAGGGATGCAGGGATGGTCTAATATACAGAAATCCATCAATACAATCCACTACATAAACAAACTCAAAGAAAAAATCCATATGATCATTTCATTAGATGCTGAAAAGGCAGTTGACAAAATTCAGCATCCTTTCATGCTAAAAGTCTTGGAAAGAACAGAAATTCAAGGCCCATACCTAAACATAATTAAAGCAATATACAGCAAACCGGTAGCCAACATCAAACTAAATGGAGAGAAACTTGAAGCAATCCCACTAAAATTGGGGACTAGACAAGGCTGTCCCCTCCCTCCATATCTTTTCAAAATAGTACTTGAAGTCCTAGCTAGAGCAATTAAACAACATAAGGAGGTCAAAGGTATACAAATTGGTAAGGAAGAAGTAAAATTATCACTATTTGCAGATGACATGATAGTATACTTAAGTGACCCAAAAACCTCCACCAGACAACTCCTACAGCTGATAAACAACTTCAGCAAAGTGGCAGGTTATAAAATCAACTCAAGCAAATCAGTTGCCTTCCTATACTCAAAGGATAAGCAGACTGAGAAAGAAGTTAGGGAAATGACACCCTTCACAATAGCCACAAACAATATAAAGTATCTTGGTGTTACTCTAACAAAACAAGTGAAAGATCTTTACGACAAGAACTTCAGGTCTCTGAAGAAGGAAATCGAAGAAGACCTCAGAAAATGGAAAAATCTGCCATGCTCCTGGATTGGCAGGATTAATATAGTTAAAATGGCCATTTTGCCAAAAACAATCTACAGATTCAATGCAATCCCCATCAAAATCCCAACTCAGTTCTTCACAGAATTGGAAAAAGTAATTCTCAAATTTATCTGGAATAACAAAAAACCCAGGATAGCTAAAACTATTCTCCACAGTAAAAGAACTTCTGGGGGAATTACTATCCCAGACCTAAAGCAATACTCCAGAGCAATAGTGTTAAAAACTGCATGGTATTGGCACAGTGACAGACAAGTGAACCAATGGAATAGGATTGAAGACCCAGAAATGAATCCACACACCTATGGTCACTTGATCTTCGACAAAGGAGCTGAAAGCATCCAGTGGAAAAAAAGATAGCCTTTTCAACAAATGGTGCTGGCTCAACTGGAGGTCAGCATGCAGGAGAATGTGAATTGATCCATTCTTATCTCCTTGTACTAAGCTCAGCTCCAAGTGGATCAAGGACCTCCACATAAAACCAGACGCACTGAAACTAATAGAAAAGAAACTGGGGAAGACCCTTGAGGACATCAGTACAGGGGAAAAGTTCCTGAACAGAATACCAATAGCATATGCTCTAAGATCAAGAATTGACAAATGGGACCTCATAAAATTACAAAGTTTCTGTAAGGGAAAGGACACCGTCAAAAGGACAAAATGGCAACCAACAAATTGGGAAAAGTCTTCACCAACCCTACATCCGATAGAGGGCTAATATGCAATATATACAAAGAACTCAAGAAGTTAGACCCCAGGGAACCAAATAACCCTATTTAAAAAATGGGGTACAGACCTAAACAAAGAATTTTCGCCTAAAGAAATTCAGATGGCTGAGAAGCACCTTAAGAAATGCTCAACATCATTAGCCATTAGGGAAATGCAGATCAAAACAACCCTGAGATTTCACCTCACACCAGTCAGAATGGCTAAGGTTAAAAACTCAGGAGACAGCAGGTGTTGGCGAGGATATGGAGAAGGAGGAACACTCCTTCACTGCTGGTGGGATTGTAAGATGGTACAACCACTCTGGAAATCAGTCTGGCGGTTCCTCAGAAAACTGGGCATGACACTTCCGGAGGAACCTGCTATACCTCTCCTGGGCATATACCCAGAGCATTCTCCAGCATGCAATAAGGACACATGCTCCACTAAGTTCATAGCAGCCTTACGTATAATAGCCAGAAGCTAGAAAGAACCCATATATCCCTCAATAGAGGAATGGATACAGAAAATGTGGTATATATACACAATGGAGTACTATTCAGCAATTAAAAACAATGAATTCATGAATTTTTAGGCAAATTGATGGAAATGGAAAATATCATCCTAAGCGAGATAAAGCAATCACAAAAGAATACACATGGAATGCAATCATTGATAAGTGGATATTAATTAGTCCTGAAGCTCTGAATACTGAAGATACAATTAGCATATCAAATGATTCCCATGAAGAAGGAAGAAGAGGGCCCTAATCCTGGAAAGGCTTGATCCAGCATAGTAGAGGAGTACCAGGACAGAGAAAAGGGAGGGGGAAAGACAGGAGAATGGATGGAGAGAAGAGGACTTATGGAACATATGGGGGTGGGGACTGGGAAAGGGGAAGGCTTCTAGAATGTAAACAAAGAATATAGAAAATAAATAAAAAAATTTTTTTTAAAAAAAGGAAAAATCAGAATTGAAGGAGGATTCTGATGAGGAACTCAAGAAAAGATACAGCAGCTGACCTCCATGATTGGACTGCTTCATTGTACATTATTTTCCTTACTGAAATCAAGTGTTTGACTTTTTACAAAAGTGAAACTTTACCCGAGAGGAGTTTCCTCTCTCTGGATGGCAATTAATTCACTGTAAGTGTTCTGTAGCCTAACTAGTGAGAAATGCTTCAAATAAACCAAGTTTTTATGAGGAACAAAAAGTATGTATGGGTTAATGCAGTGGGGTAGAAAAGTCTAAATGAAGATGAAAAGAGGTATACCAAAAATTAGGATTTGGGAGAGAGTCAGCCAAAACTCAGGATAGATGAAAAACTGCACACTTCTGTATAAGCTAATAAAAAAAATCCTAATTTTTATTTCAAATGGAGATATCTTGCTCCTCCCAGAGGCTATAGATTGGGAGGTAGGGTATTCCAGTGCCAGCTGCCTACTTCCCTATGAGCTGTTGCCTATAGAGTCCTTATAGCTGCTTATATTATGAATGCTAATTATGTTCCCAAAAAATTGTTTGCACAAGAGGATCTGCACGTAGCTTCTGGGAACCTACTCCTGATTGGTTCTGGTGAGTACATAAAGATGCCAGCAGCCAATAGCTGGGGAGGACAGACAGAGGTAGGATTTTAAAGTTTCCTGAGCTTAGGACCAGAGGACAGAAAGAAGAAATCCAACATGCCAGGAGAGTGTGGAGAGGGGGGAAACATGGGGTAGCGAAGCAAGGAGAGTGCCCTGGGCTCTGGGCCAAGAATCATGGCCTGGACTAATTGGAGGTAAGAGCAGCCAAGATGGAACATAGAATTTAGAAAGTGGTGACTCAGAATTATCAGTGGGAAGTAGATTCCAGTGGCACAGAAGCTAGGCAGTCGCCCAGCTATTGTGCTGCTTAAGGTATATTAAAATATAAAGGCTGTGCGGTGTGTGTGTGTGTGTGTGTGTGTGTGTGTGTGTGTGTGGTGTGTGTGTGTGTGTGTGTGTTTCATTTGGGATCCTAGACAATTGAGGTGAGTATTGAACCCCGAGATGGGATTTAATAATTATTTTAATTAATTCAACAGAGTCCTCTAGAGGCTCCCAAAACAGTAAAGTCTGCTGCTATAGCTCTTGATACCACACGCTTTGCAAACGGCATGCAGAGAAATCAAGCTGGAACCAAACTAATCCTCCATTTTGGCTAGTGTTCATAGTCCTCCTAGTCAGACTTCTGGGAAGAAAAATTCATCAACAGCCTTTCTAGACTATAAACCCAAAACGCAACTATTCTGTGAGATGGGCAAGATGTTCCCACAGCTGCAATACTGCTGTGACTGTTTTTAAGGTAATCAACTATTTTCTAATTCTAGCTGAGATGCTGTGGTAGGGGATACATACTTAATCAACAAAAGCTTACAGTTAAGGTGTCACAACTCCTAGGAGGGATTTGCTACTGATGTTTTACTAAATGCGCATATGACCAAGCTGTCTTCTAAGTGTGTAATTTTATACTCTTATCCTTGATTACAGAAGCTTCTTTTTGAGGTGAGTGGTGGGTAATACAAAGATTTACAATTAAACAGAGTGCTAAAAATAAATGATTTTTGAGTCCTTAAGAGTAAATAGTATGGATCTAGAGAGATGGCTCAGTGGTTAAAAGCACCAGCTGTTCTTCCAAATGTCCTGAGTTCAAATCCCAGCAATCACATGGTAAGTCTCACAACCATCTGTAAGGAGATCTGATGCCCTCTTCTGGAGTGTCTGAAGACAGCTACAGTGTACTTACATATAATAAATAAATAAATATAAAAAAGAAAAAGAAAAAAGAGTAAATAGTACACATGTATTACCTCCTACACAGGGAACAACACAGAAGAAGGGACAGAAAGACTGTAGCAGCTGTAACATGAAAGGAATTCTGTGGAGCGCGGTCTTCTGGTTCCGGCATGACTGTTGTGCATGAACACAGAGCAGTGGCAGCTGGTTTTGTATGTCAACTTGACACAGGCTGGAGTTATCACAGAGAATGTAGCTTCAGTTGGGGAAGTGCCTCCATGAGATCCAGCTGTGGAGCATCTTCTCAATTAGTGATCAAGTGGGGAGGGCCCCTTGTGAGTGGTACTACCTCTGGGCTGGTATTCTTGGTTTCTATAAGAGAGCAGGCTAAGGCACAAATAGCATAACAAATGACTCCCATGAAGAAGTATGGAGAGGGTCCTGATCCTGGAAAGGACTGACCTAGCGTTGGAGGGGAGTATCAGGACAGAGAAAAAGGAGAGAGGTGATTGGAGAATGGGTGGAGAGAAGAAGGTTTATGGGACATATGGGGATGGGGGATCTGGGAAAGGGGAAATCATTTGGAATGTAAACAAAGAATATAGAAAATAAAAATATTTAAAAAAAAGAAAAATGCAAATTCAGAACAAAGAGAGAGAGAGAGAGGGCAGGCTGAGCAAGTCAGGGGAAGCAAACCAGTAAGAAACATCCCTCCATGGCCTCTGCATCAGCTCCTGCTTCCTGACCTGCTTGAGTCCCAGTCCTGACTTCCTTTAGTGATGAACAGCAATGCAGAAGTGTAAGCTGAATAAACCTTTTCCTCCCCAACTTGCTTCTTGGTCATGATGTTTGTGCAGGAATAGAAACCCTGACTAAGACACTATACAAGACTCACCAAAAATCCGAAAGATATGAAACTAGACAGGAAACATTGAGGAGGAAGTAGGAGGTCAGTAGTAGTGTGATGAGGTAATGTTTTAAGAGATGAATATGATCACAGTGCATTGTGTATGTATGAAAGTCACAAAGATTGAAAAATAAAAGAAAGAAAACAATATCATGAAAAACCTTGGACTGGCTGGTTTTGTGTGTCAACTTGACACAAGCTGGAGTTATCACAAAGAAAGGAGCTTCCCTTGAGGAAATGCCTCCTTGAGATCCACCTGTAAGGCATTTTCTCAATTAGTGATCAAGGGGGGAGGGCCCAGCCCGTTGTTGATGGTGCCATCCCTGGGCTGGTGCTCCTGGGTTCTATAAAACAGGCTGAACATGAAATAGAGAGCAAGCTAGAAAGCAGCCCCCCTCCATGGCCTCTGCATCAGCTCCTGCCTCCATGTTCCTGCCCTGTGTGAGTTCCTGTCCTGACTGCCTTTTGTTGGATTCCATAGCTGCCTGCAGCTGTTAGGAACTGGGTTGCTGGAATAGAAGCTGAGGGATGGATGGGGAAGGGGCGAAAAGAAAGGAGGACCAAGACAATATTCACTGATCAAGGCCGGAAACGTTAATGGCGGTCAGACCTTTTAACAGTTTGGGCAAACCCTTCCCCCCCAGACTCTGGGCTGAGTTCCGGTGGAAGTTGTCTAGCTTCTCTTGGAGGTCCTTGTCTTGACTGCTCTGGCAGCTGGGTGAGTCACCTGCTTAATTCAGGAATTCCTAGACCTGGAGGAACAAAGAGTTTAACCTTCACTGAGCTTCTCCACCCTAGGATAAAAATTCCTGCTTTAACCTACTTCCCTATTATGTCCTAACTGCAGATTCCTGCCTGAAACCAGGGATTGTCTTGGACCAATGTCAAACTCCAACCAAGTGCATGACTGCCCCAATATGGCTCTGTACAGCCTTTGGGGATGAAAAGCAATGTGGAAGTGTAAGCTGAATAAACCCTTTCCTCCCCAACTTGCTTCTTTGTCATGATGTTTGTGCAGGAATAGAAACCCTAGGACAAACCTTATAAAAGTTATCCCTTTCTCAATGTTATAAGGCTACCATTGAATTCTTTTGTTGTTGTTTTTAAAATATCGTTATTTTTTTCATGTTTTAAGTAATGTTTATTCATTTTGTTTTCTACTAAAAAATGAACAGACTTTATCTTTTTATGTTCATTTAATAACATGTCCATTATTTTTATGATTGGTGTATATATATACATATATATTGTGTTGGATACAATAAGAAATAAAAATTAAAAAAACAATCCACTTAACAAGCAATAGTCATCTCAGAGTTTTTTTATTAGATATTTGCTTTATTTACATTTCAAATGTTATCCCCTTTCCTCGTTACCCATCCAAAAATTGCCTATCCCATCCCCCTCCTGCTGCTTACCAATTCCTGGATGTTTTTAGCTCGTTTGTCAAAGATCAAGTGACCATAGGTGTGTGGGTTCATTTCTGGGTCTTCAGTTCTATTCCATTGATCTTCCTGCCTGTCTCTGTATTAATACCATACAGTTTTTATCACTATTGCTCTGTAATATAGCTTGAGGTCAGGCATGGTGATTCCCCCTGAAGTTTTTATTGTTGAGAATCGTTTTTGCAATGAATAGACTAATCGTTTTTTCAATCCAATCTGTTTATCTTCATTTTTACTGAAAAATTTAGACCATTAAAATTAAAGTTATAGTGCAAAAATATTGATGCAAATGTAAAGGTATTACAGGTCATTTTACTGATTTGGGGTGTTTTGTGTCTATAACTGCTCTTTCAGTGTGACCTATTCTTCTCTGAAGAATGCTGAATGTTCATATTTCTTTCCAGTGTCAAGGATTCCTTTGGGTATCCTCTTTAATGCTAGTTTAGTGGTGATGAATTTCTTCTGATTTTTTTTTATTTTATGTATGTGAGTACTCTGTATCTGTCTTCAGACACACCAGAAAAGGGCATTGGATCCCATTATAGATGGCCGCGAGCCACCATGTGGTTTCTGGGAATCGAACTCAGGACCTCTTGAAAAGCAATCAGTGAGTGCTCTTAATGGCCGAGCCACCTCTCCAGCCCTCTTCTGCTTATTTTTATCAAGGGAAGTTTTTTCTCTTTTAATTATAACAGGTAGTTTTGCTGGACATAGTAATCTCTGTTGGCATTTATTGTCTTTCAATAATAGAATACATTGCTTCTGGTTTTTGTGGTTTCTGTTAAGAAATTTGCTATAGTTCTGATGTGTTTGCCTTCATGTGTGACTTGTTCTTCTGTCTCACAGCTTTCTTATTTTAATTCTCTAGGTTTAAGGCTTTGGCTGTAATATGGTATGAGATTCTTGTCTGATATTGTCTATTTGGTGTTTAAATGCTTTCTGAACCTATGTGATTGTTCCTTTACATTTAGAGAGGTTTCTGCTATGGTTTTATTAAGTACATTGTTTATGCCTTTAACATGTTCTTCTCCTTTTATTCCCATAATTTAAAATGCTGATCATTTCATGATGTCCTATAGAATTCATATATATATACATATATATATATATATATATATACACATGTTGATATTTTTTATTATTGTATCTTTTTTATTCCTGGTGGAATTTTTTTAGGGTCTATTGGGTATAAAGTAATATCTCGATGGGTCCAATCTTATTCATAAGTTATACATGTACCTTGCTATTTTTCCAATCTTGTGTATGCAGACATTTTTAGGAGAGACCGTTGCACAGCAGACATCCTGGTATTCTGACTCTTACAGTCTTTTTGCTCCATCTCCATGATGTTCTAGAGATCTGAGAACTGTGACATAGATTTTCCTATTTAAGGAAATTAGATATCTTGCTTAGTGCTGGAAGTTCAATAACCACTCAGTCTCAGCATTTAGCCAGCTACAAGTCTGCCTTCACTACCTTCCAGTGCAAACAAGTTAAGTGAAGCTACCATCCCTTATTAAAAAGGGCTTTTTACAGCAAATGGAGACCATCACAGAAAACTGCAACAGGACATAATGCAAGGGTAACAGACTATGGGGAGACCAGGCCCAGTGGAAAATCTACATCACAGTTCTCTCATCTCTAGAGCATCTTGGAAGATGAAGCAAAAAGACTATAAGAGTCAGAATACCAGAATGTCTGCTCTGCAACAGTCTCTCCTAAAAATGTCTGCATGCACAAGATTTGGAAAATAGCAATATCAATGGACATGCTCCTATGGAAGGGGGGAAATTTCATGGGGTCCCACCTATCAACAAAGAACTGCAGGCCACTAATGACTGCTGGGAGAATTAACCACTTCAAGGGATGACCTCTCTTATTGGTTAGCCATTGTAGAGTCATCAGCCTTTAAAACAGATACACGCAAACAACAAAAACAGACTCAAGAGATTGTGTGTGTGTGTGTGTGTGTGTGTGTGTACATACGTCTATATATATATAAAAAAATAATCAAAGAAAAAGAGGCTATCTACTTGAGCAGGATATGGAAGAGGTTCAAATGAAGGTATCTGGGATGGGATAGAAGGAAGAAAGGAAAAGGGAAAATTATTCTATTTCAATTAAAATCTTATCAAAAATAATTTACAACATATAATTAACAATAAGTGTAGTGTAAAATATAATGGAATTAAATGAGATTTTTTTCAGTCACATCGATTGATTTTTTTTTCCCTTGGTAGAATGGGTTTTGAACATTGTAAGATTTTGCATGTAGAGTCTACAATTGGCAGGGAAGACATAGTTTGCAGTTCTAGTTCAAATCAGTAAAAGTAAATCTGGGTTATGTGTTGCTCCGGTGGCATTTAGACCAATCACCTTTGGAAGTGATTTTCCCACACAACTACACAACTGCACAACTGCGGTTCAACTTCCTCTTTAATGGTCTATCTGGTTCAGTAGCTCGGTATTAGGGAAAGCAGGATGATATTCTGGTTGTACTTTCCTCCTGGCCTTGGCAGGGAAATTTGAGGGCAAGGCTATCTCAGCCCTCAGATTCACAATTCAGTCCCCTCACTCTCTCCCCTAAGTATATACAGCCATTGGTTCACCCAGCTTTGAGCTCTCAGAACCTCTCTCCCTATGGTATTCAACTGTGAGTTGTTGGGGGTGGGGGGACCCTTCCTGTGCATTACTGCCAACCTCACCCACCATCCTTATGAGAGAGCTTACACCACCTCCCAGGTGGCCATTGGCCCAAGGGCTCAAGTCCCTGCTTTAGCTCTTCTCAGTGCTGGTGTGAGTGGAGAGCACAGGGTGTAAGTCAACGTCAGACAGTTCCTACTGACATTAACAAAAGGTGTTCTGCTTCAGTGTTCAACTCCCAGGTGTCCCCACCAATTATGTGTCTAGTCCTTGGTTGTCCAACTAATTATTAAGGCAAGGATTTCCTGCAGTTTGGTCTAACCTACTCCAAGCCACTGGTGGCAGCTAGGCACTGTACACAGCCTCTCTCACCTGTTTTCTCAAAAAAAAAATCTCAGCTGGTATTAATAAATTCAGTGATAACTCTCACTTCTTTAAGGAATAAAAACGGCCGAATTTCATCCATTCTGCCTGTTTTCTTTCATCAAGTCTAATGGATGAGGCTGCTGAATGCTGTTTTACCTAGAGGTATTTCAGTGTTTTTAAATAGTATTTATAAGCATTTTGATACAACTGTAGAACAAACCACTACAATAAAAACAATAAAATATGTGATTTTATGTATTTCTCCATTTTCCTTAACTAATTAAAATTTATCAAATATTATAAATGATTCACATAACAAGCGTTAGATAAGAAATGTGGTTTTTATTAGATCTCCCCTTAGGTTTCATTTCAGATTATGTATTATGTCTAAGCCTGTAGATTAGAGGATAATCAGATACTTCTGTAGCCTTGATGCACTCTATCTAATGCTGTTTTCTTCTGTCTCCAAAGACACTGTCTCTAAAGAAGCACAATGCAGCATACTTTTTAAAACCTGAAATTGGCTTACTCAGAAGATTCATTAGTAGTTTATATCACCAGGGATTATGTTTCTTTAGTTAGTTGCATTTTTACCAAATAAGCAAATGTTTAACTGGAAGAACCAGATGCTCATTGCTATGAGAAGTCAGAATAACGAGTATCATAGTGGAGATGATTCCTCAGATCCTGCAGACTTCATATCAGTGATTTGTTGGATTGTTTTTACAGGAAGAAAGCTAAAACAGTATAATATGGAAGAGCAAGAAACTGGATATTCAATTCAATTTTCATTTTAATTTTGGAATTTTAAGACTTCAAATTTCAACAACCAATAATATCATCAGCAGTTATAATGGTAAACACAATAAATTTTCTTGTCTTTATTATATTTATCTTGCTTGATCTCAGTTTTTTATACCCTAGAAAAAAATTCTCTTAAAATGAGAAATAAATAAAAGTGATAATTTCTATATTTTATAAAGCATTCTCTTTATTTATACAATATGGTTTCTTTGCATATATAAATATAATTTGGGGAGATTTTTACATGTAACAATATGTTGACATTTAAGAGTTAAACTCAGTTGGTGATACATGCCTATAATCTCAGCACATGAAGGGTTCACAGTGCCAGGTGGTGGTGGCAGCGGCACACGCCTTTAATCCCAGCACTTGGAAAGCAGGTGGATTTCTGAGTTTGAGGCCAGCCTGGTCTACAGAGTGAGTTCTAGGACTGGCTACACAGAGAAACCCTGTCTCGGAAAAAAAAAAAAGTTCATAGAATAAATAAATGTTAAAATTGATGGCTATTGAGAAATCTTTCACCTTTATTGAGAAACTCAAATCAAAGAATAATAAGATCTCTGTGCATGTGACTGGGTAAACACCTGCCCCCCACAAAGAATGACAAATTGGTGAACAGTAAATTACCTCATTAGAAATCTCCCTCCTCATTTCATTTTGAAAATAGAATAAACAAAATCAGCTAGCTACCTCAATGGCACTGACTATTAAGGACTCGTAGTGACAATGGTAATCTTTTACTCAGTGGCATGATCTCTGTCACCTTTGAGACTAGAGGCAGAGTAGGAAGAATGAACTTTTGAAAGCATCCAAGAAAAGGAAGGCAATTCCTCTGTTGTGACCTATAAAGATAAAAAGAGCAATATGTCGGTCTCTTTAAAAATCAATGTAGTCATTTGTGGTGAAACATGTGTATAATCCCGGCAGGAGACTGAAACTGGAGGATTGGGGGTTAGAAGTCATCCAGGACTATACATAGCAAGATCCTGTCTGAAAACAATTTTAACTAAAACATATAACCAAAACTATACTTAGCCATCAGTTCAACTTCATACAAAATGTAAAGAAAGTCAGTATGAAAACGCTTTGCATTAGATATCTGACTAGAAAACATGCAATAGATCAATACATTTTTCAAGCATTTGTTAGGCAACCAGTTGTAAGTGGGATTGTCTAAGTATTGTCAAGTTTAATAATAAAAGGGGATCCACATTCTAAGATTTGATTCTTAAATGAGTGTTCTTTGTGTATTAATAATGGGTAATGTTTTTTGCTTGTTGCAGAGACAGGAGTTTCTAGGATCACAACTCTTAGATGCAAGAAACTCTCTGGTCAATGGTCTAAAACAAACAAAAAAACAAATTGACTCTCACAACCTCATAATTTGTAGAAAAGCCATTGTTTCTAACTGGATATGCAAATGTCCATTTCAAATTAATTAATACCATTTACTTATGCAAATGTCCTCCACTGTGTCAGAATATTTTCTCTTAATATTGGATTAGTCATTTTCTTTATTCTTTTATTCCATGTTTTATCTTGAGGTTAAGGCTATCTACATAGGAAAAGTGGATTCAAATGTAATTTGATGTGGTAAAGAATCATCACAGATGGCATCTTTGAAATTTATTTTTCAAGTATTTTTTGAGAGAATGTGTGTTGTCTGCATAATTATATCATGCTTTAAAGCCTTCTCTGCTATGAACTACCCTGAATTATCAAGTGATCACTAAGGGACAGAGAAACCCAATAAGGAGGCAGTATCATGGGAGCAACTACAGAAGTGTGTGTGTTTGTGTGTGTGTGTGTGTGTGTGAGAGAGAGAGAGAGAGAGAGAGAGAGAATGTGCACGAGTACATAGATCTCTGTGTGTGTATGTGTGTGTGTGTGTATGTGAGAGAGAGACAGAGAGAGAGAGAGAGAGAGAGAGAATGTGCACGAGTACATGGATCTGTGTGTGTATATGTATGTGTGTGTATGTGTGTGTGTGTGTGTGTGTGTGCTTGTATGGTATTTATAGATATGTGGTACGCATAGCTGAGTTGATATGTGTGCATGCACTGTATATTCATGAATGCTAACTCTGGAAGTCTTCAGGGTAAAAACACCAATTGCAGTAAACAAAATGTAAACGTTTCTAGAAGTGACTGTATTGTGCATAGTTCTCTCACATTGTTTCACAGAGGAGCAACACACTTGGAAATGTATCATAAAATTCCAGCCGATTTTGATAATTCTTAAGCCAAAAGGTATTTATGGTTCACATAAAATAATAGAACGGGAGGTAGAAGTCCTTACACAGTAGACATTTAAAAGAGTAATTTTTTAAAGTGAATGAATAAGAAAAATCTGGCAAATTTAAAACTGAATCTATATTAAAAAAGTCTCTGAATGTCCCATGCAGATCTAAAAGAACCCGGAAATCAGTGATGAGGAACCAAACTGTTGCAACTTTCATCTTGCTGGGACTGACAGATGACCAGCAACTGCAGGTTTTCGTCTTTATCATTCTCTTCTTCACCTACACACTGAGCATCTCTGGAAATCTGGCCATCATTTCGCTCATCATAGTGGATCCTCACCTTAAAACAGCCATGTACTATTTCCTTAAGAACTTTGCTTTCTTAGAGGTCTCGTTCACATCTGCAAGCATCCCCAGATATCTGTATAATATAGCAACAGGTGACAAAATGATTACCTATAATGCCTGTGTTGCCCAAGTATTTTTTACTGGCCTCTTTGGAGTAACTGAATTTTTCCTTCTAGCTGCCATGTCCTATGACCGTTATGTGGCCATCTGCAGGCCACTGCACTATTTGACTACCATGAATACGGCAGTCTGCAGAAGACTTGTGTTTTGTTGTTGGGTAGCTGGTTTGTGTATTTTAATTCCCCCACTTAGCCTGGTCCTAAATCTGGAGTTCTGTAATTCCAATATCATTGATCACTTTATCTGTGATGTTTCTCCTCTCCTAAAAATCTCTTGTTCGGACACTTGGTTCATGGAGCAGACAGTTCTCATCTGCGCTGTACTGACGCTCATTATAACGCTGGTGTGTGTTGTTCTCTCCTATGTTAATATCATCAAGACAGTTCTTAGATTCCCTTCTGCCCAGCAGAGGAAAAAGGCCTTCTCTACCTGTTCTTCCCACATGATTGTGGTTTCCATCACCTATGGCAGCTGCATCTTCATCTACATCAAGCCTTCAGCA
Organism: Apodemus sylvaticus; assembly: GCF_947179515.1. NCBI lineage: Eukaryota > Metazoa > Chordata > Mammalia > Rodentia > Muridae > Apodemus > Apodemus sylvaticus. The sequence continues at coordinate 4,015,479 of NC_067491.1, forward strand.
AAGGAGGAGGTGGCCATCAACAAGGGTGTGACAGTTCTCACTACTTCCATTGCCCCTATGCTAAACCCCTTCATCTACACACTTAGGAATAGGCAAGTCAAGCAAGCCTTCTATGACTCAATAAGAAGAATTATAGCATTTTCCAAGAAATAAGACATGGTGAAACCCAATAAACATGGACAGTAAACCTCCCAAACGTCTGGGTCAGGTTGACATTTCCTGAACACTCTTTCTCATTGCGGTCAACTGACATTCCTGCTCCCACAAATCTCATTTAGGATCACATCCTTTCATGTGTGCTAATAGCTTTCAGAAACCATAACCCCTGTTTCACTTGAAAATTAAGAATACCAAAAAAATAATAAAGTAAAATAAAACAACAGAGAAGTAATTGCCCGAAGATTTTTACATCTTCAGCAAAAAAAAAAAAGAAACCATTGTTTCTTCTAATCCAAAACTTTCAATTTATTTATTTACTGGTTCACTTAATTAGTTCATTTAATTGGTGTATATTCTCCTTAAAGTAGGTGCTATTGAGGTCCTAAAAACAGAAAATGACAAAAGCCAAACAAAAACAAACAAATAAAAAAAAAAATCATACCCCCTCCCCACCATGTACTCTCAGAAATACAAAGGAGAAATGGGAACCAGCCAGTGAACAGATAATCAAAATGTTGCATATGGATAGCAGGGAATGCTTTTGACCATAAAATAGGATAAAGTTCTATCATATTTAATACAGGAAGGATAGAGACGATTGTGTAAAATAAGTCAGGCACAGAGAGGGAAATATGTGGGTTATAGAAGGGCTGATCTCAGAGAAGTTGAGAGTAGATTAGTGTTATCAGAAGCTAGGAGGGTAATGAGGAAGAGAAAGCTGAGAAAAGTTTAATTAAATCACAGGTAAGTAAAATATGGTGGCTATAGAGATAATAATAGCATACTATATAATTCAGAAAGTTTGAAAATGAATTTTGAATGTTTTTATCATACAGAAATTACTAATTCTTGAAGAAACACAATTTCTATTCTGATTTGGCTATTACACAGTGTTCTCTTGTATCAAGACACCATCTGATACTTCATTAATATGTACACCTTTATATTTTAATTCACGTTTAAAAATAATTAATATGTAATAAAATAACTCTAAAAATAAAATGGCTTACACTGAAATAGATACATGAAAGAAAATAAGCCTTTTGATATCATAAAATATCAAAAATAATCATTTATGTTCCTTAAAATGAATCATGTAATATGTTTTTGATGGTTTACTTATTGTTTTCAATAAATTTCTACCACAGTGACCCCTCCCTTGACTCCTAATCCTTCACACTTTTCCTCTGGTCTAAATCTTGCCCAGGATGTGAGGGTGGTCTGACTGAGACATCTGTTACACCATTGGTCACTGCCAAGGTTGATCTGCTGATCTGGACCACTAGGTGGGTCTACCCTCCCTTCCTCGCCACTCCATGTGAGTTCATCCCTCCTGAAGTTTCTCCATCAAAGAGGACAACCTTCCCTGAACAGAGGAGGACCTGTCTTCAGCCAAGGGTATAGGAGTAGATGTGCCTCCTACTAGAACCTCCAAACAAGCTCTCAAAAATATTCATATTTTAAAGGGTATCAAATTAACAACAATCAAAATCCTAAACGTTATGGGTTTGTTTTTTTTTTTCAAAAAGTAAGGCATTTAAAGTTTAAAAGAATAAACTGGAAATAGTTTTCTTAAAATAAGAGTCTCTATATAGCTCTGTCTATCCTAAAGCTGACCTCAAACTTATAGAGTCTGCTTATCTCTGCCTCCTGAGTGCTGAACTATTCTGAGACATCTTTTAATTGCAATATGCCACCTGTATATACATATATTAAATTACACAAAATGCCAGTAGTGTAAATAAACATATGCCAAGAAAGAATCAAAATAGTAAAGTAAACTGCATATATGAATGCTGAAAACTTAGGAAAGTGTCTTAAGGGAATATGCAAAAAATAATGCTGCCATTTTAATACACGGTAAAGGCACAGAGCGTTCACCACAGTTCATCCAAAGTGCCTTTGTTTTCAGTATCACAGTTCTTAAGTCGCAGGTCTCTACCATAATGGACTGTCAACCCTGAAGGAAGAAACAGCCAAGCACTCACTTCTTTGAGTATGAATAATGCCTAGGCTTTCAAGTATCTTGAAAATATGAATTTCTCATATATATATATATATATATATATATATATATATATATATATATACACACACGTATATATACATGTATATATACATATATACATATACATATATCATACATATACATCATATACATATCCATGTATATGTGTATGTATACATATATATACATATATATGTGTGTGTGTATATATATATGTTCAAATGTATCTGAGTGACTATTAATAGAAAACTAAAGGAATAAATGCTTTCTGCAAACAAAGATGAAATATACCAAAACATTTGCAACCAATGATGGATGTTAATTCTAATATAAATGTTTTCTGCACTTTACATTATCTAAGACTATAAATGAAAATTGAGCTCAATTTATTATACGTTGACAATCTTTGTGTCATTTCTATTTGTTTTGAGATGCATATTTAAACAACATGATGCTTTTATATACATGGGGGAATGGGTACAACAGTTAAGCAATTTAACATACCTGTAATCTCAAATTTTGCCTTTATTTTCTATCTAGTAAAATCATCTAGGATCTCACAAATGTTTCAATATAAAATGCAGTAATATAAACCAGGCATGGTAGTACATCCCTGAAGTCCCAACACTCTCAGAAGACTAAAATAGCAAGATCAGGAGTTTAAAGTCACTTCAGACTACATTGTAAGAACTAGTCTCAAAACTCTAAATGAAGCTTTTTAAAAAATCAGTATTATTAACTCAAGTCTTTTGGGAGGTAGGACAGAACACTTATTCATTTTCTTCCTGCAACCTTACTGTTTCCCTTCATTTTTATATTTTTTTCCTCTTATGAAAAATAGGATTTTTTTCTCTACTCTATATCCCGATTACAGTGTACTTCCATCTACTTCTCCCAGTTCCTTCCCCTTTCCCTCCCCCTCCAGATCCACTCCCTTTTGGTCTTTCATTAGAAAAAATATAATTCTAAGAGATAACAATGAAACATGACAAAATAAAATATAGTAAGACAAAGCTAAAGCCATCGTTGAAGTTGAGCAAGACAACCCAAGAGAAGGAAGAGTCCCAAGAGCAGCACAAGAATCAGAGACCCTCTCATTCTCACACTCAGGAGTCCCATAAAAAGTACTAAAGTCACTTAGAAAAAGCCATAGGGAAACTACTACTTTAGAAGCTTTACAAGTCACACACACACACACAAAGGTTTTATATGTAATTATCCTACAATGGGGCAAAAATGCCCCTACCAGACACCACAAGATAACAAAAAGTCCAATGCCAAAAAATGGGTTACCCCTTTGGGGGTTGTTAACAAGTAAGATCCCACAGACCCCCAAATGCTAAGCCCACCCTCAGCATTCAGACATGTCCTAGCAGAGGAAATAATGAACAGGCAGAAGGAAGAATGGATGAATGAGTCAGAGACTGTGGCTGGAGAATCTTGCATCTCGGACTGACTAGCAAGCAGGATGTTTATTTATACAGATTCCATAACAGAGGCAAACTTATGATTTCAAAAGAAATACAGATCATATCACATTGTCCCTGGACATGTGTTACAAGTACAGAGAGATAGGTATTACCAATCTCAAATCATTTTAGACTACATAAGCATTTATGACATATAACATCTTATTCTTCAGAAAAGTGAAACATTAAACACATAGAAATATATCTGAGTTCCCAAGCCTTGAACAATGCACAGTGATTGAAGGACAACTTGTAAGTTAACCTAACTTAAAAGTTTAAAAGCTCTCGCAGGCTGCAGGCCAATGTATTCTACTCACTTCTTTTCTCTTGGTTTTTTTGTTTAAAAGACTGGCTATAACTCTTGTTATCCGCTTTACATCCCGATCATAGCCCCCTCCCTCCTCTTCTTCCTGTCCCACCCTTTCAAAACTTCCCATTGTCCCCTCCTCTTCTCCTTAGAAGACACTGAGAGAGACACTTCCTCCTTGAGTGTCCTCCCACTCAAGCATCTAGCCCAGAAGAACTAGGCACATCCTCTCCCAACGAGGCCCAACCAGGCAATTCAGTTAGAGGAAGGGGATGTCATGGCAAGAACAGAGTTAGAGTCAGCCCTCCCCCGGCCCCCTCTTCACTTGTTAGGGGACTCACAGGAGCATCAAGCCACACATTTACTACAAATGTGTAGGCGGTCCAGTTCCTGTATGCTCTCTTGTGGGTGGCCCAGACTCTATGAGCCCCCATGGTCCCAGGTTAGTAGACTATGTGGGTCTTCTTACAGTGTCCTTGATCTCTCCCATTTTCTCACTTCTGTCTCCTAGAGCTCTACCTGACGTTTGACTTTGGGAATCTACATCTGCCTCTGGTGCTGGAAGAAGCTTCTCTGGAGACAGTTATGCTAGGTTCCGTCAGCAAATATAGCAGAGTATCATTAACAAGAGTTGGCTCTGTCACATGGAATGCAAATGGTTAGGGCAATCATTGGATGGCTGTTCCCTCAGTCTCTTCTCCATCTTTATCTCTGCACATCTTGTAGGCAAGACAAATTTTGGGTTGAAGATTTTGTGGGTAGATTGATGTCCCCCTCCCTCCTCTGAAAGTTCTGCCTGGCTACAGAAGGTGGCCACTTCAGTCTCTATGTCCTCCTTTGGGAGGAATCTTAGCTAAGGTACCACCCCCCTCCACCTGTATCCTCCCCCATCCCAGGCCTCCAGCTAGTCAACAACTCATCAGAGATACACAAACCTTCCTCCCCCACTGCTGATTTCAATTTTCACTCCCAGTCCTTTCTCACCTCTCCTCTCCCCACACCTGATTGCCATCCCCATTCCCCTCCTCAACTCCACTCCTACCTAGTTCTCTCTATATATCCACCTCCAATGACTACTTAGCTTCACCTTCTGACTGAGATTTGAGAATATTCTCTTGGAACCTCCATATTAGCCAGTTTCTTTGAGTCTGTGGATTGTAACATGGTTATCCTACACTTTGTAGCTAATGCTCACTTGTGAGTACATACTATAAGTATCTTTCTGACCCTGGGTTAGTTTGCTCAGGATGATAGTTTCAAGTTCTAGCCATTTGCCTGCAAAATTTATAATGTCTTTGTTTTAAGTAGCCAGATAGTATTCTATTCTTTGTTCATTCTTCAGTTGAGGAACATCTACATGTTCCAAAATACTCAGGATTAATGGTCAAATCTAGAGGATCAATACATATATAGAGGAAAGGAGTGTTTTACCCTTTAAAAGAGTATTGAGAAAAGCAGAGAATCAACCATAGGGCTTCCAGCCTGCATGATCCAAGCATGACCAACAAAGTGAAACTCAAAGTGAAATATTACTATAAGTATAGACAGCATAGTGAAAGCAAGAAGAGCTTGTAGCACACACTATCTAGATAATAAGCATAGAGGCCACCAAATTCACCTCAGGTCCTTGCCAAGTGGGAAGGTGTTTCCATGGACCTGGTCACAGTAGAGTCCCGACAGAGAATCACTCGTTCCCTGCAGATGCTGCATGGCCGCCACCAAGTCCCCTTATGATTAACAAATTCTTGTATTTCTTTTAAATTAATTTTATATCATATATATTATGTTTTAGGCAAACTAATTTTGTTATTAAGTTGTTATTATCTGGGGTCAATGTCCTATAGACTGCATATAAGAGGAAGCCTGTACTCTGATCTGTTGCCAAATCTATTGCTTTCTGAGTTTGCTGAAGGGCAAATGGACCAACAGAACTCTGGGGATATTCAGCTTTTTTGTGCTTTTCACAATCTCCGTGGCAAGAAAGACTCCAGATAAGTTTACTTCTTTGAGAGCAGAAACAATTTTCTGGAGAAAAGACATAAATGAATCATAATGTTAAAAGTCCCCACAGGAAAGAAAGGAAGGAATCTGAGACAGAAATGTTTTAATATATTTCTCTACACCCCAATCCAATCTAGATGTCCACATGTGTCCCACATGGTTATATTACTTTTTTCTCTTAACAATATGAAATAGCTGGCAGTCAAGGAACAAAATAGATACAGCTCTGGTAAGGAGTAAGGCCTCAACAAATAGGGAACTATGATTTTGGATCTGAATTGGATCTGAAGAAATGGAAGGCATCAGAAATATATTTTATCTTTGATTCTCAGAGCTTGTGGCTTCAGAGACCCCTCAGATGGTGAGAAACTAAAGGATGTTCAGTGACTGGGATCCTGGAGGCTGAGCTAGACATGGAGAACAGTCAGATAGACTGTGTGAACAGGGAATTGTGGAATCAGAAAGACAACTTGGCAGTTATGAGTGGCTTCTGCAAGGACAGTTTAACTAGATGCTTTGTCATGGATTTGTAAACATTTTGTTCTTCACTGTAGTATTTAGTGAATAAATAAAACATGGGTTCTTTGTTTAGATATCAAAAAAAAAGTCCCTCACAAATGCAACATGGAGAGATCAGAACCCCAAAGTAAAAATCAGCACAGTGGCTAAAGCAGCATTCACCTCGGCCATGCTGGACTGTGTCAAAAAGCTATGCTGGCTTTGTGGCTTTTGTGATTTTTAAGTAGTCATTGGCTGTGCCACCCAAACATTACACATATTTCCCATGCTCTTAGTTACCTTCAAAAATGTGATGGTGAGACCCTACTGCTGAAAACAGCACCAATTTGAGTTAACAGAGAAATCAACATGTTATACAACTGGAAGCTTCATCTCTACTGGTTAGATTCCATACTGTTGGAAGGAGCTGTGCACTCTACTACAGAAGAAGTGGAATCATGAATATTACCAAGCTGTGAACTCAACACATAACAACAATTACCAACTTGTCACCACATGCCCATTGATACAATGGTGGCACAAATGTCAAGGTAGTAACCAACCATTTTCCCATTGTATTTAAGGCCCACAAGTCAAACCTATACCTGGCACTATTATCCAGTCCAAAACTCTATGGATAGACCCAGATGCCCCTCAACAGAGGAATGGATACAGAAAATGTGGTATATTTACACAATAGAGTACTATTCATCTATTAAAAACAATTAATTCATGAAATTCTCAGGAAAATGGATAGAGCTAGAAATTATCATCCTGAGTGAAGCAACCCAGTCACAAAAGAATATAAGTGGTATGCACTCACTGATAAGTTGATATTAGCCCGAGATTTCAGAATACCCAAGATACAATTCACAGACCACATGAAGCTCAAGAAAGAAGACCAAAGTATGGGTATGTCGGTCCTTCTTAGAAGAGGAATCAAAATGCCCATGGGAGGAGATACAGAGACAAAGTGTGGAGCAGAGACTGGAGGAAAGGCCATTCAGAGACTGCCCCACCTGGGGATCCATCCTATATACAGTTATCAAACCCAGACACTATTGCAGATGCCATCAAGTGCTACCTGATAGGGACTGATATAGCTATTTTCTGAGAGGCTCTGCCAGTGCCAACAAATACAGAAGTTGATGCTCACAGCCAACCATTTAAATAAGCACAGGGCCCCCAATGGAGGAGCTGGAGAAAGGACGCAAGAGCTGAAGATGTTTGGAGCCCTAGGAGGAACAACAATATGAACCAGCCAGCACCCCCAGAGCTCCCAGGGAACAAACCACCAACCAAAGAGTGCACATGGAGGGACCCATGGCTCCAGCCACATATGTAGCAGAGGATGGCCTTTTCAGACATCAGTGGGAAGAAAGGCCATTTGTCCTGTGAAGGCTCGATGCCCCAGTGTAGGGGAATGCCAGGACAGGAAAGTGGGAGTGGGTAGGTGGGTTGGTGAGCAGGGGGATGGGATAAGGGGTTTTCAGAGGTGAAACTAGGAAAAGGGATAACATTTGAAATGTAAATAAAGAAAATATCTACTAAAAAAGAAAATTCTTTTAAATAAAGTTTTAATAAATAAGAAAAAGAATATAGTATTATACTGACTCTTAATGACTCCTTGCTGTACCTATAGATTAGTGAATCCATCAATCCTCATTGTAAATGGGTGCAAGTTAACAGAAACCCACAACTGACCAAAGTGTCCATAGCTATGGAATGCTCAGCCCCAGGCACGACACCTGTATCATACCCCCATTTCCCCAAACCTCAGGGATCATTTGAAAGTAAGGGTGGATGACTACAAGGAAATGGTATTTCTTGGATTCATCATGACAGTTACTTGTATGAATCTGAAGCAGCTGATATAGCATGTATAATATTTATGCAGGCTTAAGTGGGTAGAATTCCAACATGGAAAGTTATTTTCCTTTCAGGTTTTAGCTGTCAGCAGGTTTACCACCCTCCAATGAAGGCAACACATCCAAGAATATATGGGCAGATTGTGCTTGATGAGTTTCAAGAAAAAAAAAAAGACATAAAGTTGGGTTGTTATGGAAGGAGAAGGAAGGGAGGCTATTATAATTGAAATACATTGTACAAACTTCTCAAAGAAGAGTCATTTAAAATATAAATGGATGACGAAAAGTACATAACATGTACCATACATCTCTATGGCTATCGTTTTAATAACAGTTTATGTAATTATGTGAAAAAAGCAAGTTACAACTTTAAATAATAAAAATAATATTTCTACTTTTAAATATTCAATGCTGTCATTTACTCCCAAATATTAAAAGGAAACTTGCTTCAAGTTTTCCAGTGTTTTTGTTTTACCACCTTAATGACTGAGAAAAAATAGTATTTGAAACAGTCTTGTGGTCCTCACCTTTCATTTAGGTAAGGAGAAAAACACGGGAGCTGCCAGCCAGTTCTTGACCATGTGAATTTTCTCCCTTGTGTTCTGGTCTGTGCCTGTTGCTATGACATCATTGTGTCTCTAAGGACACTGTCCCCACTACAGCATCTTTCAGGATTTTTTGCCCAAGTTCATTATAGATACTCATTAGTGAGGTCTAGGCATAGGTCACTGAGGACTCAGACATTTATTTATTTAGTTTCAGCTTTAAGAAATAAATCAACTGAAAACTGTAACAGTGGAAAAAAACTATCCAAAGAAATCATCATGTCAATGCTTTGGAAAAAAAGAAGACAACATTTGCAGTTGTGTTATTTTCAACCAAAAGAAATCTAGGATACATGTCTAGGATAAAAAGGAACCAAAGTCCTGGTTAAGAAAATCTGTCCAGTGTGTTGGAAATGGAAAAACTCTGGAGGATTTGTAGGGCTAGGCCTTCACACAGCATGAGAAAGTTCTACATGAGCCTTTGTTGGTAGGTTCTCTGTGTTAAAATAGACTCCAGACTCTGGTTAAAGAATCAGCTGAACCTACGGTTTGCTGTCAGAAGAGTAAGCACAGTGGCTCTTCATTCAACTTCGTATTTGGCAATGATTTTTCTGGTAAGCACATTGGACCTGACATACCAAAATCAACTGCTATAATCATTTATATAAATTGTTACATAAAGATACACAGATAGTTCTAAGTTGTATTTTAATGGTGCTGTTTTATTTTTTTCATCAAAGTGTAAATACCATGTGAATACCATGTGGCCAGTTGCTGTGATTTCATAACCTCACTCTCCTGTTTAAAGAGAAAATATGTAGAATCAAGAATCATCCAGGAAAAAAAAAATCATCCAGTATGATAATTTATCCTGATTTGGACAAAACTGGCTCTCTGAAAACTTTTTACAAAAAAGTTTCTTTGGAAGAAGTAATTATTTTCTAAAACTTTGCCTCTTAAAAGCTAGGATATATTTGCCCTTAATGAAGCAAATGAAGATTATTTTGTAGCCATGGTTATCACACAGTAGCACAGGAATAAGCTAGTTACCACAAACTAAGTCCAGGAGTAGAGACTCAGAAGACATGTATTTACAACATATAGGAGGGAAGCTAAAAAGAGTGCACTCAACTGATTAAAACTATTAAGTCTTACTATTTCTTGGGAATATCATGGGTCTTCCAAAACCATTGTTGTCCCTCCTTCCCATTGATGGAGGTAGTAATCTGCCATATAACGTAGGGAGATGCAGCCTTCATCTCTTGAAGCAGTAACTAGTTTAAAGGCAAAAGAACAACTGTCCACATAACATTCTAGCCTTATTAGGAAAATGTAGACAAAATTGTTTTCTCTTCATCCTCAAACACTGGAGATAGTCATTCAAAAACTAAAATACACTTCATTCAATGTGCTAATGAAACAAAGTGTCACCTGAGAAAAACAATGGAGCAACTATTACTCTAAATCAACAATTAGGAAGTCCTATTTGCATATATTACTAAAATATCCATTGAAGAAGCAGAAATGGAAAATACAAGGGAAAACTCATAAATAACAGTGGTGAAATCCTTAAATGGAAACTGAAACTGACTATTCCATGGTATATGTTTATGAATGAAAACCTCAAAGATCAGAACCTATATCATGATGTGATTTTATGAATGAAAACCTCAAAGACCAGAACCTATCAGTACCTATATCATGGTGTAATTTCATAAATGAAAACATCATAGACCAGAATTTATATCAAAGAATAGAAAACTGCCTAAAATCTTGAAAATAAAATACACACACACACACACACACACACACTCACCAGCCACGGTGGTAAGCACGATTAATCTCAGCACTTGGGAGACAAAAGCAGGCAGGCAGATCTCTGTGAGTTAAAGGCCAGCTCTGTCTATATAGTGAGTTCCAGGACAACCAGGTCTAGATAATGAGAGTCTGCATTTAAAAAAACAAATCTTGAAAAAAGGTATATTTAACATATTATACTGTGTCAATTGTAGTGTTATTACTGCAACATGGCCACACTATAAATTCAGGGGAAAGTAATGTAAAGTTTGAAAACAACATAAAGGCTCTAAATAAATGTAGCTTTAGCTATTGAAGGTACATTTTAAGAATTATGAAACTATAAAAACACACTTTGCAGATATTTTAAGTCTTATAGTGATGTATAACAGCATATAAAAAGTTATTTTAAAGTGTAGCATATGTTCATATTATTTTTAACATACTTGAAACTTCAAAATCATAACAGTTTAAAAACTAGAGGGAGTTTTTAACTTTTAACACAAATGTAGTGTGGTAAATTAAATGATCTTAAGTGAACTTATGGAAATGCCAAAATATTTGCTATATATTATCGTGTAAATAGTGTGAAAGTCATATATTAAAGTATGTGAATTCCTTTACTTCTAACTTGAATATATTACTGACAGATGTCCCAAGAATGCTAAAAATTTTCAGTAACTGAGTTATAATGACAGCTAATGCAAGGAGGAGATGATATTTAACATTTTGAACAGCATGTAAAGAAGTAATGACCTTACTCACTAGTAACTCTCTTGTTTCAAACACAAAAAGAAAATATCAAGATCAAATTAAAAACATGCAAAAATTTTACAGTTGAAACCAATGACAGGACCTGAGTTAATATCTCAGTGAATAAAACGCTTGCCAACATAAGGACCTGAGTTCAGATCCCCAGCAACTACATAAAAAGCCGGGTGCTGTAGTGCACACCTGCGATCCTTGGGAAGATTCACGGTGTTCACTGGCTAGCTAGCTTCGCCAAATCAGCAAACCCAAAGTTCAGTGAAAGATTTTTGTCTCAGAAAATAAGAAGGAGTCCAAGAGAGGAGGACACTTGATGTGGACCTCTGGGCTCCAAATGCATGCACATAAACATGTGCATGCTCTAATACACACATGTGTGTGTCATGCACAGATACAAAACAGTTTGTCAGTTACGTCACTGTTCACAAATGAAAGCAAAAAAAAAAAAAAGCAATGCCCCTTTCAGTGTATAAGCCAATAGTGTGGGTATGTATACTGCTAAAGTGTTTCTTACACATGGATTACCAATCTAGGACTGTGTTGGTTTGGGTTGCTATGTGGGTTAAGAGACTAGAACAGTTCATGGTTTTAACAAGCTTACTTTCTCAGAGAGAGTGCCAAAGTAGAATAACCTGACCCAGGCACACGAGTGAGCTACACAGACAATAGAGCTTTAGATGACTTTAGTAAAGTGACATTCAAACTAAACATCGAAATAATTAGTTATTCAGAGTCAGCATGTAGAAAGCATGTGTAGTACTTTTAACTTGAGTTTGAACTTGACGTTATTAATAAAACATTCCCCATACTCTACACACTGAAAGAATAAAGGACATATGTTTTCTTTTCTCAGCTTGGGAAAACATTTTCACATGTAGCCAATTGTGTATCCCAGTAAACAGTGTGTGTGAATTACATGCTAGCAGGGAAATATAAAAATAAAGATATTATAAAGCAATATAAAAGTTTCAACTTAGAGAAAGCATACTTCATCAATGCATGCTTAATCATCGTGGCAAAATGTAAAGTACAAGTTACTGCTAAAGCGACAGAGGTTGTCCATGGGATCCAGAAAGTTGTTTCATGTTTACATTTTATCCAGGACCAAATATTTTAGGAAAGGCATGTGAATGTGAACCTTTCAAATACAAAAGAAATCTTAGACATACAAGGACAATAATTCTATTGAATCAGAACACATTGTGATTCAAATCTAACCCCACAAGAAAACCCACTTAGGTGTAGATTACAAGTATAAAAATGAAGAATATGGATGTCATAACGTTTAAGTGGATCTTTAAGATCACAAACTGTGAAGCTAATAAACTAAATTATTGAATAGCTAACTATTCCAGACTATCAGCTTCCACTTGCAGAAGAAACTACACAGGATTAAGTTCACTATAACAGTCACTGTTTACTGCTCTCTGGCTCCACTACTTTTCAAAGAAGACATCACTAATTTTATGAGAGGATTGAATAATTCAGTAGTTGGTGATGAACAACACGATAACCACCTTCATTCTGTTGGGACTAACAGATGATCCTCAACTTCAGATTCCAATTTTTGTGTTTCTATTTTTTGCCTACATGCTCAGCATAACTGGAAATCTGACTATCATATCCCTCACTCTATCAGACTCTCACCTTAAAACACCTATGTACTTTTTCCTACAAAATTTCTCCATATTAGAAATTTCATTTACATCTGCTTGTATCCCTCGATATTTGTACAACATAGCAACCGGAGACAGGTCAATCACGTACAATGTTTGTGTCATTCAAGTGTTTTTTACTGATGTTTTCGGAGTAACTGAATTTTTTCTGCTGGCCATTATGTCCTATGATCGCTATGTGGCCATCTGCAAACCCCTGCATTATGTAACCATCATGAACAGCAAGGTGTGCCAGACGCTCGTGGTCTGCTGCTGGGCGGCTGGTGTGCTCATCATACTTCTGCCACTTACCCTGTTCCTAAATTTGAAATTCTGTGACTCAAATGTTATTGATTATTTCTTCTGCGATGCATCTCCCATCTTGAAGATCTCGTGCTCAGACACTTGGCTCATAGAGCAGCTGGTGATTGTCTGTGCAGTGCTGACCTTCATTCTGACCCTGGTGTGCGTTACGCTGTCCTACGTACATATCATCAAGACTATTCTAAGATTCCCCTCTGCCCAGCAAAGGAAAAGGGCCTTTTCCACCTGTTCTTCTCACATGATTGTAGTTTCAATCACCTATGGAAGCTGTATTTTCATTTACATCAACCCTGCGGCAAAAGAATCAGTGGCTATCAATAAAGGTGTAGCAGTTCTGATGACATCGATTGCTCCCATGTTGAACCCATTCATTTATACTCTGAGAAATAAGCAAGTGAGACAAGCCTTCAGTGATTCCTTCAAAAAGATTGCCATGCTCTCAATGAAGAAAAAGAATGTTCATATATAGAAATAAAATATTAATTAAGCATAAACCATTAAAGTCCACATATGTTTGTCTCTTCTTGAATGAATCTATATTTAGATGAACTTTCACAAAAATTTTTGAGAAAGGGACAGAAGCACACATGTGATATAAAAACAGAGGTGATGAATACTGTGAGGAGGCTTATGTGACAATAGGGACTGGGGTTGGGGAGAGGAGATCATAAGAGAGGAAAGTTAACTACAACTAATGATGTGTAAAAAATATGAAAAGCCACTACTTTATAAGCTAATTAAAAAATATTCTAAAGAATTTTGAACACAGAAACACTATCTGGATAGATTATACTGTTCCCAGAAGCTATAGGTTATGAAATTAAAATTCTAGTGTCAGGTATGGGATATTTACCTCTCTCTGTCTTTTTCATTGGGGAAGTCCCCAAAGACCTCCAAAATAAAACAAGCTATCGCCCCTGCTCTTGGCTACCTACCATAACCAGATGACCTATCTTTATGGTTAAAGGCATCACACACTTCAGATATAAGACATGGAATAAATCAACCTCAAACTAAGCTAGAAGCTTCTTTCCTAATGGTTAGCTTTTGTTGTACCAAAAGATGCCCTGCAGAGTACTGAGGGAAATATCTATCAATTACATAACCAAAATGGGCCTTTCATACTGTACGAATATTAACATTCTATGTGAGATGTACTGGCTCACTCAGTAGTGGTATATATGCTAGAGGGATAATCATTCACTTTCTGATTGCATTTAAGATCCTCCCTACTGAAAGAAATTCATGCCTGGTAATTTAGATATGGTAAGTTAATGGCTAGAGAGAAGTGGGGAACCTACTACTGCCATTTAGCTAAATGGGCCTGTCAAACTGGCTTTTTATTTTTTTTAGGTTTTGTTCCAAGAATTTATATTTAGATGAAGTTATTTCAACAGTGTCCACTGTATTTAATTACATTTCTGTAATGAACATCATTTTATCACACAGAATGGGATAACATAGTCAAACTGGCTTTAAATATTTGTGTTTGTTCTCATAAATTAGTGCTGCCTTCAATGCTGGTCAGAGTAGCTTCTTTTGAAGGGGTCAAAGACTCATAATTGGTAAAAGTACTGAGAATAACTGTCTGTTGAATGGGGGCTAGTGAGATGACACAGCATTTAAGACCTCTGGCTGCTCTTCCAGAGGTGATAAGTTCAATTCCCAGCAACCACATGGTGGCTCACAACTATCTATATGGAAATCTGATGCGCCCTTCAGACAGGCGGATGTATACGCAGCAGAGCACTCATATTAATTTCTTTTAGGTATCTATTTAAAGTGTGGAACACTCTACCCCATTTTTAATAGGGTTATTTGGTTTTCTGGAGTCTAAATTCTTGAGTTCTTGGTATATATTGGATATTAGCCCTCTATCTGATGTAGGGTTGGTGAAGATCTTTTCCCAATTTGTTGGTTGCCGATTTGTCCTTTTAATGGAGTCCTTTGCTTTACAGAAACTTTGTAATTTTATGAGGTCCCATTTGTCAATTCTTGATCTTAGAGTATACGCTATTGGTGTTCTATTCAGGAACTTTCCCCCTGTACTGATGTCCTCAAAGGTCTTCCCCAGTTTCTTTTCTATTAGCTTCAGAGTGTCTGGCTTTATGTGGAGGTCCTTGATCCATTTGGAGTTGAGCTTAGTACAAGGAGACAAGGATGGATCAATACACATTCTTCTGCATGCTGACCTCCAGTTGAACAGCACCATTTGTTGAAATGGCTACCTTTTTTCCATTGGATGTTTTTAGCCCCTTTGTCAAGAATCAAGTGGCCATAGGTGTGTGGGTTCATTTCTGGAACTTCAATCCTATTCCATTGATCTGCCTGCCTGTCACTGTACCAACACCATGTAGTTTTTAACACTATTGCTCTGTAGTATTGCTTGAGGTCAGGGATACTGATTCCCCCAGAATTTCTTTTATTGTTGAGAATAGTTTTAGCTATCCTGGGTTATTATTATTCCAAATGAATTTGAGAATTGCTCTTTCTAACTCTATGAAGAATTGACTTGGGATTTTGATGGGTATTGCGTTGAATCTGTAGATTGCTTTTGGCAAAATGACCATTTTAACTATATTAATCGTGCCAATCCATGAGCATGGGAGGTTTTTCCATTTTTTGAGGTCTTCTTGTATTTCCTTCTTCAGAGTCTTGAAGTTCTTGTCATACAGATCTTTCACATGTTTGGTAAGAGTCACCCCAAGGTACTTTATACTGTTTGTGGCTATTGTGAAGGGTGTCATTTCCCTAATTTCTTTCTCAGCCTGCTTATCCTTTGAGTATAGGAAGGCTACTGATTTGCTTGAGTTGATTTTATAACATTCCACGTTGCTGAAGTTGTTTATCAGCTGTAAGAGTTCTCTAGTGGAGTTTTTTGAGTCACTTAGGTAGACTATCATATCATCTGCAAATAATGATAGTTTGACTTCTTCCTTTCCAATTTGTATCCCTTTGACCTCCTTATGTTGTCTAATTGCCCGAGCTAGTACCTCAAGTACAATATTGAAAAGATAAGGAGAAAGGGGGCAGCCCTGTCTAGTCCCTGATTTTAGTGGGATTGCTTCAAGTTTCTCTCCATTTAATTTGATGCTGGCTACCGGTTTGCTGTATATTGCTTTTACTATGTTTAGGTATAGGCCTTTAATTCCTGTTCTTTCCAAGACTTTAAGCATGAAAGGATGCTGAATTTTGTCAAATGCTTTTTCAGCATCCAATGAAATGACCATGTGGTTTTTTCTTTGAGTTTGTTTATGTAGTGGACTGCATTGATGGATTTCCATATATTGAACCAACCCTGCATCCCTGGAATAAAGCCTACTTGATCATGGTGGATGATCGTTTTTAATGTGTTCTTGGATTCAGTTGGCAAGAATTTTATTGAGTATTTTTGCATTGATGTTCATAAGAGAAATTGGTCTGAAGTTCTCTTTCTTTTTTTTATTTTTTTTTTACTTTTATTTATTTATTTATTTTTATTGATATATTTTTATTTATATTTCAAATGATTTCCCCTTTTCTGGGTCCCCACTCCCTGCAAGTCCCATAAGCCCTCTTCCCTCCCCCTGTTCCTCCATCTACCCCTTCCTGCTTCCCTGTTCTGGAATTCCCCTATACTCTTGCACTGAGTCTTTCCAGAACTAGGGGCCACTCCTCCATTCTTTTTGGACACCATTTAATTTGTGGATTATGTCTTGGGTATTCAAAGTTTCTAGGCTAATATCCACTTATCAGTGAGTGCATATCATGATTGATCTTTTGAGACTGGGTTACCTCACTTAGTATGATGTTCTCCAGCTCCATCCATTTGTCTAAGAATTTCATGAATTCATTGTTTCTAATGGCTGAATAGTACTCCATTGTGTAAATATACCACATTTTTTGTATCCATTCCTCTGTTGAAGGACACCTGGGCTCCCTCCACCTTCTGGCTATTACAAATAGGACTGCTATTAACATAGTGAAGCATGTGTCATTATTGCATGCTGAAGAATCCTCTAGATATATGCCCAGGAGTGGTATAACAGGGTCCTCAGGAAGTGTCATGCCCAGGTTTCTGAGGAACCGCCAGACTGATTTCCAAAGTGGTTGCACCATCTTGGAATCCCACCAGCAGTGGAGGAGTGTTCCTCTTTCTCCACATCCTCGCCAACACCTGCTGTCTCCTGCGTTTTTGACCTTAGCCATTCTGACTGGTGTGAGGTGAAATCTCAGGGTTGTTTTGATTTGCATTTCTCTAATGATTAATGATGTTGAACATTTCTTAAGGTGTTTCTCAGCTCTCCGAAGTTCTTCATGTGAAAATTCTTTGTTTAGCTCCATACCCCACTTTTTAATGGGGTTATTTGGTTCTCTGGGTTCTACCTTCTTGAGTTCTTTGTACATATTAGATATTAGCCCTCTGTCAGATTTAGGGTTGGTGAAGATCCTTTCCCAATATGTTGGTTGATGTTTTGTCCTTTTGATGGTGTCCTTTGCCTTACAGAAACTTTGTAGTTTTATGAGGTCCCATTTGTCAATTCTTGATCTTAGAGTGTAAGCTATTGGTGTTCTATTCAGGAACTTTTCCCCTGTACCCATGTCCTCAAGGTTCTTCCCCAGTTTTTTTTCTATTAGTTTCAGTGTGTCAGGTTTTATGTGGAGGTCCTTGATCCATTTGGAGTTGAGCTTGGTACAAGGAGATAAGAATGGATCGATTCGAAGCATTCTTCTGCATGCTGACCTTCAGTTGAACCAGCACCATTTGTTGAAAAGACCATCTTTTTTCCACTGGATGCTTTCAGCTCCTTTGTCGAAGATCAACTGACCATAGGTGTGTTGGTTCATTTCTGGGTCTTCAATCCTATTCCATTGATCTGCTTGCCTGACATTGTACCAATACCATGCAGTTTTTATCACTATTGCCCTGTAGTAAAGTTTAAAGTCTGGGATACTGAATCCCCCTGAAGTTCTTTTACTGTTGAGAATACTTTTAGCTATCCTGGGTTATTTGTTATTCCAGATGAATTTGAGAATTGCTCTTTCTAGCTCTATGAAGAACAGGATTGGGATTTTTCTGGGGATAGCATTGAATCTGTAGATTGCCTTTGGCAAGATGGCCATTTTAACTATATTAATCCTGACAATCCACGAGCATGGAAGATTTTTCCATTTTCTGAGATCTTCTTCGATTTCCTTCTTCAGAGATCTGAAGTTCTTGTCATATAGGTCTTTCACTTGTTTGGTTAGAGTCACCCCAAGATACTTTATGCTGTTTGTAGCTATTGTGAAGGGAGTCATTTCCCTAATTTCTTTCTCAGTCTGCTTATCCTTTGAATATATAAAGGCTACTGATTTGCTTGCATTGATTTTGTAGCCAGCCACTTTGCTGAAGTTGTTTATCAGCTGTAGGAGTTCTCTAGTAGAGTTTTTAGGGTCACTTAAGTATACTATCATATCATCTGCAAATAGTGATAGTTTGACTTCTTCCTTTCCAATTTGTATCCCTTTGACTTCCTTATGTTGTCTAATTGCTCTAGCTAGGACTTCAAGAACTATATAGAAAAGATATGGAGAGAGGGGGCAGCCTTGTCTAGTCCCTGATTTTAGTGGGATTGCTTCAAGTTTCTCTCCATTTAGTTTGATGTTGGCTACCGGTTTGCTATATATTGCTTTTACTATGTTTAGGTATGGGCCTTGAATTCCTGTACTTTCCAAGACTTTTAGCATGAAAGGATGCTGAATTTTGTCAAATGCTTTTTCAGCATCTAATGAAATGATCATGTGTTTTTTTTCTTTGAGTTTGTTTATGTAGTGGATAGCATTTATGGATTTCCTTATATTGAACCATCCCTGCATCGCTGGGATGAAGCCTACTTGATCATGGTGGATGATTGTTTTGATGTGTTCTTGGATTCAGTGGGCAAGAATTTTATTTAGTATTTTTGCATCGATATTCATAAGGGAAATTGGCCTGAAATTCTCTTTCTTAGTTGGATCTTTGTGTGGTTTTGGTATCAGTGTAATAGTGACTTCGAAGAAGGAGTTGAGTAGTGTTCCTTCTGTTTCTATTTGGTGGGAATGTTTGAAGAGTATTGGTGTTAAGTCTTCTTTGAAGGTCTGATAGAATTCTGCACTGAAACCATCTGGTCCTGTGCTTTTTTTGGTCAGAAGCCTATCTATGACCCCTTCTATTTCTTTAGGAGTTATGGGTCTGTTTAGATGGTTTATTTGATCCTGGTTTAATTTTGGTAATTGGTATCTGTCTAAGAAAAAGTCCATTTCCTCCAGATTCTCCAGTTGTGTTGAGTACAGTTTTTTTGTAGTAGGATCTGATGATTTTTTGAATTTCCTCTGTTTCTGTTGTAATATCTCCGTTTTCATTTCTAATTTTGTTAATTTGGATACTTTCTCTGTGCCCTTTGGTTAATCTGGCTAAGGGTTTATCTATCTTGTTGATTTTTTCAAAGAACCAGCTTTTGGTTTTGTTGGTTCTTTGTATGGTTCTCTTGGTTTCTACTTGATTGATTTCAGCCCTGAGTTTGATGATTTCCTGTCTTCTTCTCCTCCTGGATGAATTAGCTTCTTCTTGTTCCAGGGCTTTCAGTTGTTCCATTAATCTTCTAGTATATGCTCTCTCGAATTTCTTTTTGGAGGCACTCAAAGCTATGAGTTTTCCTCTTAGCACTGCTTTCATTGTGTCCCATAGATTTGTGTATGTTGTGCCTTCATTTTCATTAAATTCTAAGAAATCTTTGATTTCTTTCTTCATTTCTTCCTTGACCAAGGTATCATTGAGTAGAGTATTGTTCAGTTTCCATGTGTATGTGGGCTTTCTGTTGTTTTTACTGTTATTAAAGACCACTTTTACTCCATAGTGATCTGATAGGAGGCATGGGATTATTTCAATCTTCTTATATTTGTTGAGGTCTGTCTTGTGACCAACTATATGATCTATTTTGGAGAAGGTACCATGAGGTGCTGAGAAAAAGGTATATTCTTTTGCTTTGGGATGAAGAGTTCTATATATATCTGTTAACTTCAATTGGTTCAAAGCTTCAATTAGTTTCACTGTCTCCCTGTTTATTTTCTGTTTTCCTAATCGGTCCATTGGTGAGAGTGGAGTGTTGAAGTCACCCACAATTATTGTGTTAGGTGCAATGTGTACTTTGAGCTTTAGTAAAGTTTCTTTTATGAATAAGGGTGCCCTTGTATTTGGGGCATAGATGTTCAGGATTGAGAGTTCCTCTTGTTGGATTTTTCCTTTGACCAACAAGTAGTGACCTTCCATGTCTCTTTTGATGACATTAGGTTGAAAGTCAATTTTATCTGAAATTAGAATGGCAACTCCAACTTGTTTCCTGGGACCATTTGCTTGTAGAATTGTCTTCCAGCCTTTTACTCTAAGGTAGTTTTTGTCTTTGACACTGAGGTGTGTTTCCTGTATGCAGCAAAATGTAGGGTCCTGTTTACGTAAGTAAACAGTCTGTTAGTCTATGTCTTTTTATTGGGGAATTGAGTCCATTGATGTTAAGAGATATTAAGGAGTAGTGGTTATCGCTTCCTATCATTTTTGATTTTAATTTTATACATGTGTGGTTATCTTCTTTGGATTTGATGAAAGAAGCATAATATCCTGCTTTTTCCACGGTATAGTTTCCCTCGTTGTAATGGTGTTTTCCCCCTATTATCCTTTGTAGGGCTGGGTTTGTAGAAAGATATTGTGTAAATTTGGTTTTGTCATGGAATATCTTGGTTTCTCCATCTAAAGTAATTGAGAGTTTTGCTCGGTATAGTAGTCTCGGCTGTCATTTGTGTTATCTTAGAGTCTCTCTATGGAGAGAAGCCCCGCGGCCATATTTGCTCCCTGCAGGGACAGAAAAGGATCACTAGGTACTGTATCACCCTGAGCTTTAGATCTCTGGTGGTGCAAACCGCCAGGGGTCTGCCTGCACTCAGGAACTGAGCACATAGGCGGTTTGTCTGCCAGCCTGCCGGGCACAGGGCCTGTGTCCTGTCCAGAGAGCTGTGGAAGAAGAGAAGCCCCGCAGCCATACTCGCTGCCTGCCAGGACAGAAAAGGGTCACTAGGTACTCTATCACCCTGAGCTTTAGATTTCTGGTGGTGCAAACTGCCAGGGGTCTGCCAGCACTCAGGAACTGAGCACATAGGTAGTTCATCTGCAAGCCAGTCCATCGCGGGACCTATGTCCCATGTGAGAATCAACAGAGGATTCTCCCCCACCACACCATCTTCGCTCCATAATAGAGCAGACAGAGAACACCGGGTTGACCTTGACAACCTAAGTATAACATTACTTGAGGCAAGACTGAGAAGAGGTCCAAAGGCACAAAAGAGGAAGGCAGCATATCAGTAAGCTGTGCCAGAGGAAACCCAGTCATCCAGTGTTGCAGAGATAACCTTAATGATCCACAGTAGGTTGAAGCACCAGCCAGTGACAATAAGACCATCTAACACCTGGGAGAACTAGATGGCTAAAGGCAAGTGTAGGAATGTTACTCAAAGAAACCAAGGCATTATGGCAGCATCTGAACCCAATTCTCCAACAATAGCAAGTCCTGGATACCCCAACACACCAGAAAAACAAGATTTGGATTTAAAATCACTGGTCATCGTGCTGGTACAGGAACACATGAAGGACATACTTAAAGAAATTCAGGAGAAAATGGATCAAAAATTAGAAGCCCTTACAAGGGAAACCCAAAAATCATTGAAAGAAATTCAGGAGAATACAAAAGCCAATAAGGAAGAAATGCAAAAATCACTTAAAGAAATACAGGAGAACTTTGATCAACAGGCAGAAGTCATGAAAGAGGAAACACAAAAATCTCTTAAAGAATTAGAGGAAAACTCAAACAAGCAAATGACAGAACTGAGCAAAAATTTCCAGGATCTAAAAACAGAAGTAGAAACAACTAAGAAAGGACAAAGGGAGACAACTTTGGAGATATTTTTTTTTATTTTTATATATCCTTTTTTTATTATTCGATATATTTTTATTTACATTTCAAATGATTTCCCCCCTTCTGGTCCCTCACTCCCCGAAAGTCACATAAGCCCCCTTCCCTCCCCTGTTCTCCCACCCACACCTTCCCAATTCCCTGTTCTGGTTTTGCCTTATACTGCTACACTGAGTCTTTCCAGAACTAGGGGCCACTCCTGCATTCTTCTTGTACCTCATTTGATGTGTGGATTATGTTTTGGGTATTCCAGTTTTCCAGGCTAATATCCACTTATTAGTGAGTGCATACTTTTAAAATCTTTTAAGACTGGGTTACCTCATTTAATATGATGGATGATCCAGCTCCATCCATTTGCCTAAGAATTTCATGAATTCATTGTTTCTAATGGCTGAATAGTACTCCATTGTGTATATATACCACATTTTTGCATCCGTTCTTCTGTTGAGGGATACCTGGGTTCTTTCCAGCTTCTGGCTATTATAAATAGGGCTGCTATGAACACAGTGGAGCATATATCCTTATTACATGCTGGAGAATCCTCTGAGTAAATGCCCAGGAGTTGTATAGCAAGATCTTTCAGAAGTGAGGTGGCCATTTTTTCTGAGGAACTGCCAGACTGATTTCCAGAGTGGTTGTACCAATTTGCAAACCCAGCAGCAGTGGAGGAGTGTTCCTCTTTCTCCACATCCTTGCCAACACCTGCTGTCTCCTGAGTTTTTAATCTTAGCCATTCTGACTGGTGTAAGGTGAAATCTCAAGGTTGTTTTGATTTGCATTTCCCTGATGACTAATGAAGTTGAGCATTTTTTAAGATGTTTCTCCGCCATCCGAAGTTCTTCAGGTGAGAATTCTTTGTTTAACTTTGTACCCCATTTTTAATAGGGTTATTTGGTTTTCTGGGTTCTATGAAGTTCTCTTTCTTTGTTGGATCTTTGTGTGGTTTTGGTATCAGTGTAATTGTGGCTTCGTAGAAGGAATTGGATAGTGTACCTTCTGTATCTATTTTGTGGAATAGCTTGAAGAGTATTGGTGTTAGGTCTTCTTTCAAGGTCTGATAGAATTCTGCACTGAAGCTATCTGGTCCTGTGCTTTTTTTGGTTGGAAGGCTTTCTATGACCCCTCTTATTTCTTTAGGGGTTATGGGACTGTTTAGATGGTCTATTTGGTCCTGATTTAATTTTGGTATTTGGTATCTGTCTAGGAAATTGTCCATTTCCTCCAGATTCTCCAGTTGTGTTGAGTATAGGCTTTTGTGGTAGGATCTGATGATTTTTTTGAATTTCCTCAGTTTCTGTTGTTATATCCCCCTTTTCATTTCTAATTTTGTTAATTTGGATACTTTCTCTGTGCCCTTTGGTCAGTCTGGCTAAGGGTTTATCTATCTTGTTGATTTTCTCAAAGAACCAGCTCCTGATTTTGTTGATTCTTTGTATGGTTCTCTTTGTTTCCACTTGACTGATTTCAGCCCTGAGTTTGATGATTTCCTGTCTTCTACTCCTTCTGGGTGAATTCGCTTCTTTTTGTTCCAGGGCTTTCAGGTGTGTCTTTAAGCTGCTAGTGTATGCACTCTCCATTTTCTTTTTGGAGGCACTCAGGGCTATGAGTTTTCCTCTTAGCACTGCTTTCATTGTGTCCCAAAAATTTGGGTATGTTGTGCCTTCATTTTCATTAAATTCTAAAAAGTCTCTGATTTCTTTATTTCTTCTTTGGTCAAGGTTTCATTGAGTAGAGTATTGTTCAGCCACCATGTGTATGTGGGCTTTCTGTTGTTTTTGTTGCTATTGAAGACCACTCTTACTCCATAGTGATGCAATAGGAGTCATGGGATTAGTTCAATCTTTTTATATTTGTTGAGGTGGTCGATTTTGGAGAAGGTACCATGAGGTGCTGAGAAAAAGGTATATTCTTTTGTTTTAGGGTTAAATGTTCTATAAATATCAGTCAAGTTCAATTGGTCCAAAGCTTCAATTAGTTTTATTGTGTCCCTGTTTAGTTTCTGTTTTCCTGATCGGTCCATTGAGAGGAGTGGAGTGTTGAAGTCATCCACAATTATTGTGTTAGGTGTAATGTGTGCTTTGAGCTTTAGTAAAGTTTCTTTTACGAATGAGGGTGCCCTTGCATTTGGCGCATAGATGTTCAGAATTGAAAGTTCTTCTTGGTGGATTTTTCCTTTGACCAGCAAGAAGTGTCCTTCTGTATCTCTTTTGATGACTTTAGGTTGAAAGTCAATTTTATCTGATATTAGAGTGGCTACTCCAGCTCGTTTCCTGAGACCATTGGCTTGTAAAATTGTCTTCCAGCCTTTTACTCTAAGGTAGTTTTTGTCTTTGACATTGAGGTGTGTTTCCTGTATGCAGCAAAATGTAGGGTCCTGTTTCCTTATCCAGTCTGTTAGTCTATGTCTTTTTATTGGGGAGTTGAGTCCATTGACGTTAAGAGATATTAAGGAATAGTGATTATTACTTCCTGTCATTTTCGATGTTATTTTTATATTTGAGTGGTTGTCTTCTTTTGGGTTTGATGAAAGAAGGTAACTATCTTGCTTTTTCTAGGGTGTTGTTTCCCTCCTTGTATTGGAGTTTTCCTCCTACTATTCTTTGTAGAGCTGGGTTTGTAGAAAGATACTGTGTAAATTTGGTTTTGTCATGGAATATCTTGGTTTCTCCATCTATTGTGATTGAGAGTTTTGCTGGGTATAGCAGTCTTTGCTGACATTTGTGTTCTCTCAGAGTCTGCATGAGATCTGCCCAGGATCTTCTAGCTTTCATAGTCTTAGGTGAGAAGTCTGCTGTGATTATGATAGGTCTTCCTTTATATGTTACTTGGCCTTTTTCTCTTGCTGCCTTTAATATTCTTTCTTTGTTTAGTACATTTGGGGTTTTGATTATTATGTGATGAGAGGTATTTCTGCTCAGGTCCAGTCTGTTTGGAGTTCTGTAGGCTTCTTGTATATTCATGGGCATCTCTCTCTTTAAGTTGGGAAAGTTTTCTTCCATAATTTTGTTGAAGATATTTGCTGGCCCTTTCAGCTGTAAATCTTCACTCTCATCTATATCTATAATCCTTAGGTTTGGTCTTCTTATTGTGTCCTGGATTTCCTGGATGTTCTGGGATACAAGCTTTTTGCATTTCACATTTTCTTTGACTGTTGAGTCAATGGTTTCTATGCTATCTTCGGCATCTGAGATTCTTTCTTCCATCTCTTATAGTCTGTTGTTGATATTTGCATCTATGGCCCCTGATTTTTCCCAAGGTTTTCTCTCTCCAAAGTTGTCTCCCTTTGTGATTTCTTAGTTGTTTCTACTTCTGATTTTAGATCCTGGATGGTTTTGCTTAGCTCCTTCACTTGCTTCACTTGTTTGTGTTTTCCTGTAATTCTTTAAGAGATTTTTGTGTTTCCTCTTTCATGACTTCTGCTGTTTGACTCACTTTCTCCTGCATTTCTTTAAGTTGTGTGTGTGTGTGTGTGTGTGTGTGTGTGTGTTTCTTCTTTATTGGCTTCTATCTCTTGAGCCTTATTCTTCTGAATTTCTTTAAGTGATTTTTGTGTTTCCATTATGCGGGTTTCTAGCTTATTCATGTTCCCCTGTATTTCTTTAAGAGATTCATTTATGTCCTTTTTGTGTTCTTCTAGCAGCGTCATGAACAGTAATTTTAAATCCAAATCTTGTTTTTCTGGTGTGTTTGTGTAACCAGGACTTGCTGATGATGGAGAGTTTGGTTCAGACGCTGCCATATTGCCTAGATTTCTGTTAGTAACGTTCCTGCATTTGCCCTTTGCCATCTTGTTATTTCTGGCGTTAGTTGGTCTTGTCTCTGGCTGGTGTTTGTGCTTCCTGTGAGGCTGTAGGGTTATTTCTGCAACACTGGATGGCTGGGTTTCCCCTGTTACAGATGATGTGCTGTCCTCCTCTTGGGTGCCCTTCGAGCCCTAGTGTGCCTTGCCCCAGATTGTCTGTGTGAACCAGGCGGTGCCCGTTTGCTCCTTCAGGGAGTGCTGATGGTGTACGCTGCGGGACCTTTTCCGAGTGCTGGTTACTCTGCTGGGCAGCCAATCTCCCAAGGGTTGGTGCACACAAGGCTAGCCTAGCTTCTGAGGCTCAGAGTCTAGGCAAAAGCCTGGCAGGCTAAGCCCCCCCCCCAAGCAAAGTTCCCCTCGGGCTATGACTGTTAATTGGTTCTGTCAGGTGGCCAGGATGGAGGTGTGTGTGCTCGCTCCCTGAAAGTGCCGGGAGAGTCTGCTGGGCTAACAACCTCCTGGTCAGGTTGGCACACAGATGGCCCACCGAGCAGCTCAGGGCCTGGGGGCAGTCCAAGGCCTGTCCGGCTTAGACAACCCCCCCATGTTAGCCTCGGGCTATGACTCTTAGCTGACTTTGCCTGCTAGAACTCTCTGGCATCCCATAGTCAAAATGGCAGTGCATGCTGGGCCGGGCAAACAATCTCCTGGCCAGGTTTGCACACCAATGGCCCCCCTGAACAGCCTAGGGCCTGGGTGCAGGCCAACACCCAGCAAGCTTAGACCCCTGGGATGTTGGTGTTGGGTTATATTTGCATACCTCAATCTGTCTGATTTCTCTGGAGCCCAAGATCCAAGATGGCAGAGAGTCTCTCGTAATTGACTGGCAGGAGGCAGAGTTATGATGTGGCTTCTGTGGGGTGAAAGGCGCTGTAAATCTGCCACCGCTTGCAGCCCGGCTGGCCAGCAAAGGTCAGTGGTAGCAGGCACAAGGCCTGCCTGGAACCTGTCACCTTGGTTCCCTCTCCTATATTTCTTTAAGGGAGTTATTTATGTCCTTCTTGAAGCCCTCCTTGATGCCCTCCATTAACATCATGACCTGTAATTTTAAATCCAAATCTTGATTTCCTGGTGTGTGGGGTATCCAGGA
The DNA here is from genome assembly GCF_947179515.1 of Apodemus sylvaticus. Lineage (NCBI taxonomy): Eukaryota > Metazoa > Chordata > Mammalia > Rodentia > Muridae > Apodemus > Apodemus sylvaticus. The sequence goes on from NC_067491.1 coordinate 4,042,730, forward strand.
CTTGCTGTTGTGGGAGAATTGGGTTCAAATGGTGCCATATTGCCTTGATTTCTGTTAGAAATGGTCCCACATTTGCCTTTTGCCATCTGGTTATCTCTGGTGTTAGTTGGGCCTGCTGTCACTGCCTGGAGCTTGCCCCCCCTGTGTGTCTGCAAGCCTATCTCAGCAACCTTGGGTAAGCTGCTTTCCCCTGGCACAAATTGCTGTGGTGCTGCAGAGTTCCTAGGTGCAGGTGGAGTCCTGGTGCAGTGTGTCCCAAGTGATCCTCTACTCTGGTGAAACCTGCCTACCAATCTGTTGCACAGTCACAGAAGCAAAGATGACAGCCGAGACCCACTCTCTTATAGTTGAATTTGGGTATGTACCTCTATGGCCCAGATCAGCTAAGGATGCAGGCTGTGCTGGCTGCCTCCTCCTCACTGGCTGCTGGGTGTATAGCTGGCTTCTTGTGCTGTTTGGAAATGGTGCACTGTTCCCAATCTGGAGGCAGAAACTGGAAGGCTCTTGCCAGAGGCCTCTGGACGGATCCCCTGATCTGCAGGGCTGGTCTCACCCAAGCAGGCTGCCTCTTTCTCGCTGGCTGCTGGGTGTGGTGAGTTTTATTTTAATTTTTATTGGTTATTTTTTATCTACATTTCAAATGTTATCCCCCTTTCTGGCTTCCTCTCCGAGAATCCCCATTCCACCCCCTCAGCCTGCCTCCATCAGGGTGTTCCCCTGTTGCAGCACAACCAGTCCCTTCCTGATAATTAAGCTTTCTATCATTTTTTTTTTACACAAGTTTTCCTCTATGCATGGGAAGTGCAATTTTAGAGATGCCAAATTTCAAGACTTGAACATTTTGTTCTGTGATCTTCAGGATTTTAGATTTTTGGCATGTTTGTTCATCAGGGTTTAACATTCAGGATTATGGACAATTACACCTGAAGAAAGAAGACAATAAACGGGAGGGGACAATCTTGCCAAAGGGAGACCCTTTGAAATTAAGATTAAGAAGAAACCTTTTTAAGTTTGTTTATTATGGGAAAAGTAAATTTGGTGACTCATGTAAGTAAAACAGCCTCTTCTCTAACTGTTCAGTTTGATGCATGTCTGCTCTTATCTGTGGAAGCTTACATAGTGAGAGAAGCCTTTGAGGATGTGCTGAGCTTTTCACCCAGTGGCCTTCTCCTCCATGTCTCCAATATGATGTCATGTGGTGGGTGTGGTGGTTTGAATGAGATATGTCCTCTAGGCACACATATTTGAATACTTGGTCTCCAGTTGGTGGCCTGTTGGTGGAGATTGTGGAAAGGTGTGACTTTGGAGGAGGAGGTGTTTTGGGGAGTTCATAGCCTTGCCCTGATCCCAGTTTGCTTTTTCTGCTTCATGGTTTTGGTTGAAGTGTGATCTCCCAGCTTCCGGCTGCAGCGTCCTGCTAACATGCCTCCCCTACCGTTACGGACTTTTCATATGCAACCATAAGCCAAAATTAACTTATCCATAAGCTTTGATCATGGTATTGTATCACAGCAACAGAAGCCTAACTGACACAGAAATTGGTATCAGAGAGTGGTTTGCTGCTGTGAAGAAACTGATCAATTGCTTCTTGAGAGTCATGATACTTGATCCCCAGTTGGTGGCCTGCTTGTGGCCTTTTGTGACTTGACCAGCTTTCTTAATTTTTTCCATTTTTGTTTTCATAGATTTCATCAATGGATCATATATTTTAAGCATCTTTGAACATGTTCATAATAGCTATTTTGAACCCCTTGACTTATGCTTCAGGTGTATTGCAATTCTCAGAGCTTGTGTAGTAGGGTTGCTGGGCTCTAGCGGGGACATACTATTCTGGCTGTTGTTGATGGTAGTTTTTGCTGGCATCTAGTTATCTCGGTTTGGGATGATTATAATTCTAGTAGTTGCTATAACAGACATTATAATTTCATTTCTGTTTGACTGTCATGATTTAGGTATTCAAACCATTTTAAACTTAATCAATTAAACTATTCAGTATCATTTGAGCTGGAAGATATATTTGAGAGCTCCAATCTATTTTCTCAGAAATCTAAGAAATTCAGTATAAATTGTTTTGTTTCATTATTGGAGTTACATTTGTCTTATTTTCTTGCTTCCTTTTCAATTTTTGATTGCTAAATTAGAAGTAAAATCAGGATTGTACTAACTAGAAAAGTTAAGATTTGTTCTGATTGGGAATTTATCCTGAAAGATGTTTATTTGTTAGGAGAATAAAAGAGTAATTTTATGTGGTAGAGTGTGTTTGGGCACAAAAAAACTTTTAAAAAATAATTGTTTTATTAATTGACAAGATTATACATGTATATTACTTATTTTGATTATATTCACTTTGAATTTGCTGTTCTTTTTCAATTTTGAGTGTGTGTGTGTGTGTGTGTGTGTGTGTGTGTGTGTGTGTATTTGCATTTGCACATGTAGGGGCAAATCTGTGTAGGTACATGTGTGTGTACATATGTGCAAGTGGAGGTAGGGGGGCGCGCGCGCGTGTGCGTGTGCATGTGCATGTGCATGTGAATGTGTGCATGCACGTGTGTGTGTTTAGGCCAGAGGTTAGTGTTTTTAGTCAAAGCCAGAAGCTCAGTGATATGATAGTCTCCATAGCAGCTTGCTCTGGGGGTTCCCTGTCTTTCCTCAGTAAATGACTATGCCCATCCTGCATCTATGTGGGTTCTGGGATCTAAACTCTGATTCTTGAGCTCATGTAACAAACTCTTTACCAGTGAATGATTTTTCAGCCTTTAATTCTCCCCTTCTGGCCCTTGACTCCTTCTGGAATTATTCTTCTCACCATGTTCCCTTCTTCCTTTCATGCCTCTCTCCCTTTCTTTTCTTTTCCTCTCTTCTTCCTCCTTCCAATTCCTCATGACTCAATGAGTTTATAATTAGAGGAGCTTACATGTATACAGATTTGGGATTACTTTCTGGGTGATGGACAATTTAGTGACTTTATCCCTGAAGGAAAATGACTCCCTTCAATATGAAAGGAGGTAACCCAGTCTCAAAAGATCAGTCATGGTATGCACTCACTGATAAGTGGATAATAACCTAGAAACTTGGAATACCCAAGAAATAATCCACATATTAAATGATGTCCAAAAAGAACAGAGGAGTGGCCCCTGGTTCTGGAAAGACTCAATGCAACAGTATAGGGGAATTCCAGAACAGGGAACTGGGAAGGGGTTGATGGAGGAACAGGAGGAGGGAAGAGGGCTTATGGGACTTGCGGGGCGTGGGGACCCAGAAAAGGGGAAATCATTTGAAATGTAAATAAAGAATACATTGAATAAAAAAAGAAGCAAAAAAAAAAGAGTTGTAAATGACTCTCCATCATTCCTATCTTTGATGATGTTACTATCTACACCTTTCCCACAATTTCATTCTAAGATGGTTTGCTCTCCTCGAAGGAAACTGATGACCAGTGTATTTGACTTGACTCGTCCTGTAATAATTGCCAGAGGTCCAGTGTGGAGCATCTGTTATGGGACAGTATTTGTATTTCAATTTTATATTTAAGGATCAAATGAACATGGATTACATGAGTAAAAATCTTGGCTTGAATAAAATTCCAGATATTACCTGACTCTCATAAGCATCGCTTTGATTAGTGGACTCAAATTGACACTGTAAAGTAACCCCAAAAGCCTGTGCATTCCTTTTCCTTGCAGCTACTCAATTTTCCTAAGTGGTGACCATGCCTTTGGGGAAATACTGAGAAAATATCTATGTAATTATGCTAGAATCATAAGGACCCTCTCAGGGAGACTTGACTTCTGATCCACAGGACTCTGAACAGACTTAGATGTGTGTCCTGGGTCAAACTCTGATTCTTCATTGACCTTTCACAACTGAGTTTTCCCATGTTATGTAAATCAAAATTCAGTGGGAACCTTCTTTATTTGTTTTCTAAGATTAGTTAGCAGCTACAAACTGTTGTGAGCTAGAAACAGCTGGTTACAAGTTTATTTTTGGTGCCTGCTAACAATAAAACATATGCCCTGTTGTAAAAAATAAATAAATAAAAATTTAAAAAAATAAAATAAAAAATATATCGAATGAAAAAAAGAAATATAAGAGAGCACAAGTAAACAGGGAGAAGCCCTTGAAGAACTAAGGGAAAACTCAAAAAACAGGTGAAGGAATTAAACAAAGCAATCCAGGATCTAAAGAAGGAGGTAAAAACAATAACAAAATCACAAAGGGAGACAACTCAGGACATAGAAGACCTAGGAAAGAAGTCAAGAGTTATGGATCCAAGCATCAACATCAAAATACAAGAGATAGAAGAGAGAATCTCAGATGCAGAAGATACCATAGAAAGCAAAGTTTTGATACAATAGTCAAAGAAAATGAAAAATGCAAAAAGCTACTGACCCAAAATATCCAGGAAATCCGGAACAAAATGAGAAGACCAAACCTAAGGATTATAGGCATAGAAGAGAGTGAAGATTTCCAACTTAAAGGGCCAATAAATGTCTTCAACAAAATTATAGAAGAAAACTTCCCTAACCTAAAGAAAGAGATGCCCATGAACATACAAGAAACCTACAGAACTCCAAATAGATTTGACCAGAAAATAAATTCATCCTGTCACATAATAATTAAAACACCAAATGTACTAAACAAAGAAAGAACATTAAAAGCAGTAAGGCAAAAAATATCAAGTAACATATAAAGGTAGACTTATCAGAATTACACCGAATTTCTCACCAGAGACTATGAAAGTCAGAAGAGCCTGGGCAGATGTCATGCAGACCCTAAGGGAACACAAATGCCAAGCCAAACTGCTATATCCAGCAAATCTCTCAATTACCATAAATGGAGAAACCAAGGTTTTTCATGGCAAAAACAAATTTAGACAGTATCTTTCCACAAATCCAGCCCTTCAAAGGATAATGAATGGAAAACACCAACAAAGGGAGGGAGACTACACACAAGAAAAAGCAAGAAAGTAATCTTCTTTCAACAAACCCAAAAGAAGATAACCACACAAACTGTTACATCAAAAACAGCAGGAAGCAACTATCACTATTCCTTAATATCTCTTAACATCAATGGACTCAATTCCCCAATAAAAAGACGTAGACTAACAGACTGGATTCGGGAACAAGATCCAACATTTTGCTGCATACAGGAAATGTATCTCAGTGTCAAAGACAAACACTTTAGAGTAAAAGGCTGGAAAACAGTTCTCCAAGCAAATGGTCCCAGGAAACAAGCTGGAATAGCCATTCTAATATCAGATAAAATAGACTTTCAACCAAAAGTCATCAAAAAAGATACAGAAGGCCACTTTATACTCATCAAAGGAAAAATCTACCAGGAAGAACTCTCAGTTTTGAACATCTATGCCCCAAATGCAAGGACACCTGCATTCATAAAGGAAACCTTACTAAAGCTTAAAGTACACATCGCACTCCACACAGTAATTGTGGGGGACTTAAACACCCACTCTCTTCAACGGACAGATCAGGGAAACACAAACTAAACAGAATCACAGTGAAACTAACAGAAGTTTTGGACCAAATGGAGTTAATTGATATCTATAGAACATTTCATCCTAAATCAAAAGAATATAGCTTCTTCTCAGCACCTCATGGTACCTTCTCCAAAACTGACCACATAATTGGTCATAAAACAGACCTCAACAGATAAAGATGATCGAACTAATTCCATGCTTCCTATCAGATCACTATGGAATAAGGGTGGTTTTCAATAGCAACAAAAACAGCAAAAAGCCCACATTCACATGGAAGCTGAACAATTCTCTACTCAATGATACCTTGGTCAAAGAAGAAATAAGGAAAGAAATCAGAGACCTTTTTAGAATTTAATGAAAATGAAGGCACAACATACCCAAATCTATGGGACACAATGAAAGCAGTGCTAAGAAGAAAACTCATAGCTCTGAGTGCCTACAAAAAGAAGCTGGAGAGAGCATACACTAGCAGCTTAACAAAACACCTGAAAGCTTTAGAACACCCAAAGGGAGTAGAAGGCAGGAAATCATGAAACTCAGGGTTGAAATCAACCAAGTTGAAACAAAAAGAACTATACAAAGAATCAACAAAAGCAGGAGCTGGTTTTTTGAGAAAGTCAACAAGATAGATAAACCTTTAGCCAGACTAACCAGAGAGCACAGAGACAGTACCCAAATTAACAAAATCAGAAATGAAAAGGGTGAAATAACAACAGAAACTGAGGAAATCTAAAAATTTATCGTATCCTACTACAAAAGCCTATACTCAACAAAACTGGAAAATCTGGATGGAAGGGACAATTTCCTAGACAGATACCAACTACCAAAATTTAATCAGGATCAGATAGATCATCTAAATGGTCCCATAACCCCTAAAAAAATAAAAATAGTCATTGGCAGTCTCCCAACCAAAAAAAAAAAAGCACAAGACCAGATGGCTTTAGTGCAGAATTCTATCAGACATTTAAAGGAGACCTAATGCCAATACTCTTCAAACTATTCCACAAAATAGAAACAGAAGGAACATTACCCAACTCAATCTATGAAGCCTCAATTTTGCTGATACCAAAACCACACAAAGATCCAACAGAAAAAAAAAGAACCTTAAACCAATTTCCCTTATGAATATCGATGCAAAAATACTCAATAAAATTCTTGCCAACTGAATCCCAGAACACAAAAAAACAATCATTCACCATGATGAAGTAGGCTTCATCCCAGGGATGCAGGAATGGTTCAATATACAGAAATCCATTAATGTAATCCACTACATAAACAAACTCAAAAAAAAAAAACCACATGGTCATTTCATTAGATGCTGAAAAAGCATTTGATACAATTCAGCATCCTTTCATGTTAAAGGTCTTGGAAAGAACAGGAATTCAAGGCCCATACCTAAACATAATAAAAGCAATATACAGCAAACCGGTAGCCAACATCAAACTAAATGGAGAGAAATTTGAAGCAATCCCACTAAAATCCGGGACTAGACAAGGCTGCCCTCTCTCTCCATATTTATTCAATATAGTACTTGAAGTTCCAGCCAGAGCAGTTAGACAACAAAAGGAGGTTAAAGGGATACAAATTGGAAAGGAAGAAGTCAAACTATCACTATCTGCAGATGATATAATAATATACTTAACTGACCCAAAAAACTCCACCAGAGAACTTTACAGCTGATAAACAACTTCAGCAAAGTGACTGGATATAAAATTAACTCAAGCAAATCAGTAGCCTTCCTATACTCAAAGGATAAGCAGGCTGAGAAGATAGGGAAATGACACCCTTCACAATAGCCACAAATAATATAAAGTATCTTGGTGTTACTCTAACCAAACAAGTGAAAGATCTGTATGACAGGAATTTCAAATCTTTAAAGAAAAAAAGTAAAGAAGACCTCAGAAGATGGAAAAATCTTCCATCTTTTGGATAGGCAGGATTAATATAGTAAAAATGGCCATCTTGGCAAGTTTCTGTAAGGCAAAGGACATTGTCAAAAGGACAAAACAGCAACCAACAAATTGGGAAAAGATCTTTACCAACATTACATCCAGCAAAAGGCTTATATCCAAGATATACAATGAACTCAAGAAGTTAGACTCCAGACAACCAAATAACCCTATTAAAAAATGGGGTACAGAGCTAAACAAAAAATTTTCACCTGAGGAATATCAAATGGCTGGGAAGCACCTAAAGAAATGTTCAACATCCTTAGTCATCAGGGAAATGCAAATCAAAACAACCCTGAGATTTCACCTCACATCAGTCAGAATGGCTAAGATCAAAAACTCAGGAGAAAACAGGTGCTGGCAAGAATGTGGAGAAAAAGGAACACTCCCCCACTGCTGGTGGGGTTACAAACTGGTACTACCACTCTGGAAATCAGTCTGGCCGTTCCTCAGAAAACTGGGCACGTCACTTCCAGAGGATCTTGCTATACCACTCCTGGGAATATACCCAGAGGATTCCCCAGCATGTAATAAGGATGCATGTTCCACTATGTTCATAGCAGCCCTATTTATAATAGCCAGAAGCTGGAAAGAACCCAGATGTCCCTCAATGGAGGAATGGATACAGAAAATGTGGTATATATACACAGTGGAGTACTGTCCAGCCATTAGAAACAATGAATTCACGAAATTCTTAGACAAATGGATGGAACTGGAGAACATCATCCTAAGTGAGGTAACCCAGTCTCAAAAGAACACTCATGGTATGCACTCACTGAGAAACAGATATTAGCCTAGAAGCTGGGAATACCCAAGACACAATTCACATGTCAAATGATGCCCAAGAAGAAGGAAGGAGTGGCCTCTGGTCCTGGAAAGGCTCAGTAGAGCAGTGTAGAGGAATACCAGGACAAGGAAGTGGGAAGGGTAGATTGGGGAAGAGAGGGAGGGAAGAAGGCTTATGGGACTTTAGGGGAGGGGGGATCCAGGAAAGGGGAAATCATTTGAAATGTAAATAAAGAGTATATCAAATAAAAAAATAAACTTAATAAAATCATCAAGCAAGATCACCTTTCCCCTGGAGGCTGGGACAGAGGCACTCTGGATATGCAGAAAACCTACAAATAAAATTGGGAACATTTCCTGCTAATTCTGCAGTGATAATAACTTTGAGTAAGTTTGTAAAAAAAGAAACTATGCAAAAGAGTTTAGGAAGCCAAAACTCAAAGAACCCAGGTTAATCATTAGAAGTCCTGCAGCATGTAGGGCAGTACCAGGATGGGGAAGCGGGAGGGTGTTGTTTGAGAACAGGGGGAGGGGAGATGGCTTATGGGACTTTCAAAGGGGAACCTTTGAAATGTTTGAAAAGGGGAAATCATTTGAAATGTAAATAAAGAATATATCTAATAATAAAAAAAATCATGTTAGAAATTGCACACACACACACAAAGTCCTGCTGCATTTTATGGGAGGAGAATATGAAAACAGCAGGGATAGAACTTTGTAGAGACTAGCATTTGATACTCTTCTCTGTACCACCCTGCCAGCAGGTGGGAGTGAGGATGGCTACAGGAAAAGCAGAAAGAAGATGCAAGAGACAGGTATGAGAGGGTTGTAGGTCAGTGCCACGCCAGTAGCAAGTGTCTTTTATAGACTTGCATATTACACAGTAAACCATGTGAAACATAGCCACAAGCTAACATAAACAACTGCTGAAATATACATATAAGGTATCTGTTCCCATCCAAAAGCCTCCCTGTTCCTTCCATCAAGGTCAAGAGAATCTTCAGCCCCTGACCGTGAGCCTCAAGTGCACCTTCTCTTATGCCTAAGCAGGCAGGGAAATCGGCCAACAGACCCTGACTTGCCTTGACTCTGCCTAGCAGACTTCTCTTCTCTTCTCTTCTCTTCTCTTCTCTTCTCTTCTCTTCTCTTCTCTTCTCTTCTCTTCTCTTCTCTTCTCTTCTCTTCTCTTCTCTTCTCTCTCTGCTTCAGAGAAATAGGCAAACTTTTACTCTGCTTTTAGAAAGAGGCAAATGGTTCCCCATGACACTTTCTCACACACAATGATGAATACAAAAAACATATTGCAGAGACACACGGTCACATAGGAGGGGGATGGGATGGGGGATTATGAAGAGGGGTACTGGGAAGGGGATATCATTTGATATGTAAATGAATAAAATGATTAATAAAGAAAAAGAAAAAAGTTTTTGCTTTGCTTGTTATAATCACCTGTAAAAGATTAACTTTTTCAGACTTCAAACTGACAAGTACCTGAAACAGCAAAGTTTTCACAGGGAGATCAAGTCCTCTCCTCCCTCGATTAGCTAAACTTTGTCACAAGAAATGTGATTATTGACACTTAGACTATAATCATTACTTTAAAAGTTTTTGTTTTATTCTCCTTGTATAACTATGTATTAGAATAGACAGCAGAGGATGGTCTTGTTAGACACCAAAGGGAGGAGAGGCCCTTGGTCCTGGAAAGACTTGATGCTGTATTGTAGAGGAATACCAGGACAGGGAAGCAGGGGAAGGTTGGTTGGGGAAGAGGAAATGGCTTATGGGATTTTCAGGGGAAGGGGGAACCAGGAAAGGGGACAACATTTGAAATGTAAATAAAGAATATATCTAATAAAAAAAGAAATTCTTTGAAGTACAAATATGAAATTATATAATTACTATTCTAGGAAATATAAGTAAACCCTCTTGCCCTGAGGAAGTAGTACCTCCTCAGTGCAGACACAGACAAATGTCTTCAGAGGCTCAGAGAAAATTCAAGCTGCCGTCTAGCGTAATTGATCTCTACACTGTGTGCTACACCCATTCTTCTCAGGCCCTGTCCTCTGCTGGAGCTGGTCTCCGGCATTCAGTTATAATTTTAAAATGAAAGTAAATTAAGTCTATGACTTGTTTCCACTCCAGGAGTTGGAAACAAATGTGTCCTTTGGTCTTCAATGCTATGTCAGCCTGTACTCCTGGCAACTGTTACGTGTTCCTTTCTCTGAGGACACTGTCCTCACTGTTACTTTTTTTTTCTTTTTGGGATTTCTGCCAAGTTCATTACACAGGAAATTCATTAGTGACTTAAAATTGGGTCACCAATGTCCCTTGTGGCTATTTCACTTCAGCGTTGTCAAATAAAACAAATAATTGCCCTATTAACATCCAAACCTTCTTGCCAAGAGATGAGGATCAAAATACTTTGTTCTTCAAAACCAGAGAAAGTTCTTAATGTCCAAAAAAGGACAAAAAAAGAGAGAAAGAACCCCATAGTATGTTCAAACTTGGACCATTTTAAAGAAGGCTAAAACCCTAAAGCTTGTCTGGTGCACCAAGTTAGGGGGTGAGAATCTCAGCAACATAATCGTTGACGCATCCTAAAGTGAGTGGAGGTGCATTCGAACAAGTCAGAAATCCAAACGCAAGTCTTCACTGGTAAGATCTGCCCCACATCCCAATGCACGGAATCTGTTGCAGTATCCAGCGGAAGCTGTGATTGGCTCTCCAAATAGTGAGTAAAACTTCCTAGTTGTACTTATTTTTCTTTATGAAAGATTAGGAAAAAATGTTTCAGAGATGCACACTTGATACATGCTTATCAATATCATTCATGCATGTATGAAGTACTGCAAAAGAAGTTTAAATCGGAGTTGTCGGTTTTGTAGAGATCATAAATTCAGTAAACATTTTGTCAGCATGGTGCAAGATAAGCATTGACTAGAGTGTTTTCTCAGTAATCCGGCATGAGCCCACTCTCAAACAGGGTCACTTGAAAATCATCTCTAAATATGACTGGTTACCTAAAAGGTGATACACTGAATGACCACTAGAGTTAAAACTTTTTTTTTAATCTTCCAAATACATAGAAAGAAAATAGCATGCCTCAGTTCCAATAATATTTTTTTCAAACTTTGTCTCTTATTATTTCATAGAAGAGGGGGTTCTCCAGGATTGGAAGCAAAGATAGGTGTTTCAGAACAAGGGGTTCTATTCCAAGTGGCCAGAGCTAGGAGTCTGCAGACTAATCTAAATGCTGAAGAACAGGGGTGAGGACTTGGCAGGAGGCAGGTAGGCTGCAGAGACAATCGTCCAGAACCACCAGACTTTGTCTATCTTTCCCTGAAATCCTTGGGAATGTCATGGAACACCAGAGTCCCGGAACTCCCTTCCTCTGTGATAACCACTATAGATTTGTGTCTTTATTGGATTGTAGATACCTGGGGTAGCTGACCTTGCTCCCAATTCTAAAAGAAGGAAACTTGAAAGTTCTTTTTCTTTGTTTTTGTTTTTGTTTTTTTGTCTGATTGGGTGGTTGGTTGGTTTGGGTTTGAGTGTTTTGCCTTTTGTTTCTGTTTTGAGACAGGATCTTTCTATGTACCCTTGATGTTCTGAACCTCACTATATAAGCCAGGTTGACCTCAAACTCAGATTAACCAGTCTCTGCCTCCCAGGTGTTGGAAATAAAAGCATACATCACTATGCCCAGGTGGTAAAAAAAAAAAAAATTAAACAAAGAAAACTGTCCACATTACATTCTACTTGAGGCCTTTAGTGAATGTTCTTTCTACTTACTTATATAAGCAAATCTCAGAACTTACACGTGCTGGCTCAGGATTTAAAATATTTCAGATTATAATATAATTAATTGATTGCTGAGAGAGTGAGCATACGGTCCTTAAGCATAAATTTGTCACTAGAAGACTGATTGAAGAACTATAAATGGCCACAGTTATTAGATCATTTGGTTGGGGAATTATGATCAGCTGGGCAGATGTCAAACAGACATCAAATGTATTCATGAGATATTTTAAAGTAAATAGCATATGGCAAGTTACATGCTCAATTGTAAAAGTTCTGTGTATGATACTTGTATTTCTATGTTAATCATATCTAGTTATAGTTATCAGATATAGACTACTTTGTTACTTTATATTACATTACTTTTCTATAACAACCCCAACTTTTCAACTTCAAAAATAAATTGCTGGGCAGTGGTGACACAAGCCTTTAATCCCAGCACTTGGGAGGCAGAGGCTGGCAGATTTCTGAGTTCAAGGCCAGCCTGGTCTACAGAGTGAGTTCCAGAACAGCCAGGACTATACAGAGAAACCCTGTCTCAAAAAAACCAAAAATAAAAATTAATATGATCAAATAAATGGCAAATGTTATTCTTTCCAGTGGCTTTAAAATACATAAAAACAAAATAGTTGACTATACTTTAAAATTTTGTTCTAGTAATCTGTAAGAGAAAATATTTTGTCCTCTGAGGACTCTATGTAACTGATGAATGTCAGGCTTAACATCTTTTAATACACAGAAAAGCCATTGCCTATGAGTGTGTGTGTGTGTGTGTGTGTGTGTGTGTGTGTGTGTGTGTGTGTGTCACATAACAATCTCAGGTGTCATTCCTACCACCTATCTTTTTTATATAAGACAGAGTACCTACCTGGCCAGGCAAGTCTCAGTGAACTGCCTGCCCCTACCTCCCAGCATGTACCACCACACCTAGATTTTGTTGTTGGTAGTGGTGTTTTTGTTGCTGTTATTGTTTGGGGTTTTTTGCTGTTAATGGTGGTGGTTGGTTATTTGAGACAGGGTTTCTCGGTATAGTCCTGACCTTCCTGTAATCCACTCTGTAGACCAAACTGGCCTTGAACTCAGAGGTCCTTCTACCTGGGTACTGGCATTAAAGACCTTTGCTACCACCATCTAGCTAGAATTTTTTAACATGGATTCTTAGGATTGAACACAGACTCTAGTGCTTACAAGTACTTTACCAACCGATCTATATCTCCGGACCCATTAACTTTTGAACCTGTGCTATAAATGATCTTCTGGTTCTTAATTATAGATTTCAGAAGTCACTTTGGTTATATAGATCAGAGAATTATAAACACTAGATTTTCTTACCAAAGAGATTGTTCCTAACATTATACTTCTGAAAATGAAAATATAAGATACAGGAAAACAATTGATCACGTGTTATAATAGCAGAAAAAAATCTATTGAGGAGACACTCTACTATGATAATAGAAACCCCATAATAAATCCCTAGAGCAGCCTATGAATATTTCTGATAATGTTTACCAAAAGACCACCTCTCAAATACACATTCATTTGCAATTTTGTATCATTACTAGTTTTTTATAGTTACAAAGTGAAGATTAATTAACTTCGAAAGGCATGAGAGTGCTGCCACCAGATCATAGCAATTACTTTAAGCGGACCTCAGAAGGCCATATAAGTCACGGCCATACAAAAGCATCATTTTTACACCCTCAACCTAGAGGAATTTAGGTAGTATTATGTTATTCTAGATCCCTTATGTACACTGTAATGAAAAACTCTCAAAACAATAGAATTTTTAAAAAAATTTGTCACATCTTAAGAGTACTTATGTGCTGCCAAAACTTGAAGTACAGGGAAAAAAATGGTTTCTCTTAGAATGATGTAATTTATGATTACAGTAAAGTAATTATATTTCTAGACTCTAATGTTCCCACATTGTAAAGGGTTGAGTTTAACACCTTGATATAGCATTTGATGTCTAGGAACTGACAAGAGTTGGATTCAAAGAAGGTAGGCAGATTCCTGAAGAGATCGTCACTGTATCTTCAAGTGTTCTCTTGGGATTATTCCCTGTGTGACTCTACTGTCCCTTTTACCTCCAGTTCCATGAAAACCAGACCCTGATTAAAGGCACTTCTCTGAGACAGTGACACTAATGTGAGTCTTGATTATGATTGGAGCTGGCATTGTACTTATCTTAGTAATAAGGGATTTTTTAATTGGTTGTATTTATTTTGTGTTGGGGAGGGCACAAATGAGTCACAGTGTAGATGTAGGAGTCCAAGGACATTTTGCACGAGTCAATTCTATCCTTGCATCATGTGATTCTAGGATCAAACTCAGGTCATCAGGTTCATTTACCCGTTGGACTATCTTGCCAGTCCAGAAAGGAATATTTTCATCAGTCAGTTCTTTCAATCCACTATTGCATCTATTTCATTAGAGTCTCTAGAAAAATTTTACATTCATTGGGGAAAAAATAACAAACCCTAAAAATACTAACCAAAAACTATTTGAAAAATGGGTATTATAACTGAACTGTGATAAAGGAGAGTAAAACACTGCAAAGGAGCTATTGACCCAAGCCAGTATGGCAAAGTTCGCCTATTAATTTATGATATGTATGTAATGTTTGTGTGCTTGTAACCATATATGAGTGTGAGTGCTCATATGTGTGTATGCACGTGCAGGTAAAGGCCAGAGGGTGGTGTTAGGCATCTTCTCCAATCACTCTCCACTTTACCTGGTGTTCACTGGTTCACCTATGCTGGCTGTCCAGTGAACCTCCGGGATCCTCCTGTATCACCTCCATTTCTGGGATTACAGGTGTGGGACATAATGCCCAGCTTTTTTATATGGGTCAACGTAATTTCCAGAAATAAACAAATCTTAGGCTGAAAACCAAAGAGACATTGTTACTCCTGAACTTGATTCAATGACCCTTAAAGAAAGATGTAGCAGAAAGGAGAAGTGATTGGAGGATACAGTGCTTCCAACATGTGTTTTCCTTACATTGATTACTTACTTAACAACTGGTATTGCACATGAGTTCAATGCCTAGCTTTACTATAGGGAACACATGAGACGAAGAGAAGAAAACAGAGTCTATGAAATGAAATTTATGTGTGTCAAATATGATTGTATATAATCTGAATTTAAAGAGAGATCACTACTAAAGATACATAGGATTATTGCATATAGATTCTATTTGAAAAGACTGAGATGTAACCCAAGAATAAAATACTTTCCTAGCATGCACAGGGCTCTGGGTCAATTCCCAACACTACAAACAAAAGTCAGAAGCTAACTTTCACTTAAAATCATAAGTCTTGCTATATATAGCTACCACAAACCACACCAAGTATACACAAAATAAGCATATAAGTTTTATACATGGTGGGCTTGAAATTATAACTGGTGGCAGATCTTACAGAACCTCTATAGAAAGTCCAAATCATTTGTTATATAGCTGTGTTTTCTTAGGGTCAAAGATCCTAGCAAGGTAGGAAGCTTCTAGAGCATGCTCATTTCAAAACAGAAAAAGTGCACAAAGGTAAATTAAATCTTAGTGCTAACATTATCATCAATTAAAAAAACATTCAAAATTGACAAAAAATAAATATACTTGAATAATGGAAGGGAGAGGTAGCAAATCTTAAATTATGTTGTAACTATTAAATTGATCTATTAGAAATATCACTTCAAAATTATAAAACATGGAAACTTACAAGCTTTGGACAATAGGAGAAATAATTACCAAGACAGGGAAGGCATTTCATATGAACCAGTTGTTTGGGTTTGGTTTCTCATGACTAACAACTGTAGAACTGCAGTCTCCATATATTCTGATAGAGTATCTTTTTTTTTTTCAAGAGACTAGATAAAAATCCAGAATCCGCTATGAGGAACGATACGGTAACAACATTCATTCTCCTGGGACTAACAGAGGATCCACAAATTCAAAGCCTACTTTTGATTTTTCTGCTTTTTACCTACTTACTGAATATAACTGGCAACTTGGCAATTATCTTACTTACATTAATAGACCCTCACCTGAAAACCCCAATGTACTTTTTCCTGCAAAACTTTTCCTTCTTAGAAATCTTGTTCACCTCAGCTTGTATTCCTAGATACTTGTATAACCTAGCAACAGGAGACAAGACCATTACCTATGGTGCCTGTGCCAGCCAAGCATTTTTCACCGACCTTTTTGGAGTAACTGAATTTTTTCTCCTGGCTACCATGTCCTACGACCGCTATGTGGCCATCTGCAAACCTCTGCATTACACCACCATCATGAGCACTGCCTGTAGAAGACTCCTTCTTTGCTGTTGGATGGCTGGGGTAATCATCATACTGCCACCCTTTAGCCTGAGCCAAAATCTGCAATTCTGCGATTCTAACGTCATTGATAGCTTTCTTTGTGATGTGTCTCCCTTCCTGAAGATTTCCTGCTCAGACACATGGGTCATTGAGCAGATGGTTATAGGCTGTGCCGTGCTGACCTTCATCACAACCCTTTTTTGTGTGGTTCTTTCCTATATATACATAATCAAGACCATTCTAAAATTCCCTTCTGCCCAGCAGAGGAAAAAGGCCTTCTCTACCTGTTCTTCCCACATGATTGTGGTTTCCATCACCTATGGCAGCTGCATCTTCATCTACGTCAAACCTTCAGCAAAGGACTCTGTGGCTGTCAACAAGGGGGTAATAGTACTAACTACCTCCATTGCTCCCATGTTGAATCCATTCATTTACACGTTGAGGAACAAGCAAGTTAAACAGGCCTTCAATGATTCAAACAAAAAAATTGCTTTAGAATGCCAAAATGGATGATTCATGATTTCCTAAGATATTAGTGGCCCAAGCCTTCTCTAGCCATGAAAACACACTATCTGATACAATGAATATATACTAATAATAAAAAGTATATGCCAAATAAAAAGTTTAACTCAGAATGTGAATATTGATAAAAAATATTATGCTTATAAGAAAAAAGTAGCAATATTTTTATTATTCTATCTATAACTACCCACAACTAAACCTAGACTTATTATATATGCATTCATTATCTCATCCATGATCAAATGGATGATCAAAATAAAACAAAAAAACACAACTCTGGCTCCTTCAATCTTCCCCCTCTTCCACAAGACTCCTCAAACTCTTCCTGATTTTGGCTGTGGGTCTCAGCATCTGTTTTAATCAGTTGCTGGTTGAATCCTCTCAGATGACAGTTATGCTAAGTGCCTATCTGCAAGTATAGCAGAAGGTCATTACTGGTGTCAAGGGTGGGCTCTCTCATGACATGGGTCTCGTGGTGGGCCAGTCATTAGTTCCCTCAATTTTTGCTCTCTCTTTATCCCCTGCACATCTTGTAAGCTGGAAAATGTGGATTGAAGGTTTTGTGACTGGGTTGATCTGCCCATTCCTCCATTGAAAATCTTGCCCAGTTACAGGAGGTGGACATTTTGGGTTCCATAGCCCCTATTGCTAGGAGTCTTAGTTAGGATTACCCTCAGAGACTCTTGGGAGTCTCCACTGTCCTAGGTTTCTAGTTCATCACAGAGATGAACTTGATTTCATTCAGTTCTCGCTCCCAATACTCACTCCCTTCATACTCTCCACACTTGATCCCTCCTGTTCCCTTTCCCACACTCTCTCCCACCCAGTTCCATCCATCCATCCCACTACAATGTCTGTTTTATTCCCCTTTCTCAGCGAGATTCAAGCATCCTACCATCAGCACTTTTTGTTACCTAGTTTCTTTGGGTCTGTGGATTGTAGCATGGTTATCATGTACTTTATGGCTAATGTCCACTTATACATGAATAAAGATCATGTGTATCTTTGTGGGTTTGGGTTACCTAACTCAGGATGATCTTTTTAGTGCCATCCATTTGCCTGTAAAATGTCATGATGTCTTTGTTTTTAACGGCTGAGTAGTATTCCATAGTATAAATGTATCACATTTTCTTTATTCATTTGTCAACTGAAAGGCATCTAGGTTGTTCCCAGTTTCTAGCTATTATAAATAAAGCTGCTATAAACAAAGTTCAGTAAGTGTCCTTGTGATATGGTAGAGCATCTTTTGGGTATATACCCTGGAGTGGTATAGCTGGGTCTTGAAGAAGAATTATGCCCAATTTTCTGAGAAACTGACAAATTGATTTCCAAAGTGGTTTTACAATTTACACTCCAACCAGCAATGTAGGACTGGTCCCTTACTTCATATGCTCAACTACATGAGCTGTCTCTTGAGTTTTTTATCTCAGTCATTCTGGCAGGTGATGGAATTTCAGTCATTTTGATTTGCATTTCCCTGGTGGCTAAAGATGTTGAACATTTCTTCAGGTGATTCCCAGCCACTAAAGAGTCCTCTGTTGAGAATTCTCTGCTTAGCTCTGTACCTGATTTTTTAATTGGATTATCTGACTTGTTGATGTGCAATTTCTGGAGGTTCCTTATATATTTTGGCTATCATCCTTCTGTTAAATGTAAGGTTGGCGAAAATCGTTCCCCAATCTGTAGGCCATTTTGTCCTATTGAGAAGGTCATTTTATCCTTTGCCTTAGAGAAGATTTTCAGTTCATAAGGTCCCATTTATCAATTGTTGATCTTACTGCCTGAGCTGTTGGTGATCTATTCAGGAAGTTGTCTCTTATGCCAATGCTACTCTTATATCAAAGCTATTCCCCACTTTCTCTGCTATCAGCTTTAGTATAACTGGTTATTTGTTAACACCTTTGATCCACTTGGACTTGACTTTTGTACAGGGTGACAGATATGGATTTATTTGCCTTCTACTTCATGCAGGCATTCAGTTAGACCAGTTGAAGATGCTTTCTTTTTTCCCACTGTATACTTTGGGCTTCTTTGTTAAAAATCAAGTGTCCATACCTGTATGAATTTACTTCTGAGTATTCAAATCAATTCCATTCTAGGTCAACATTTCTGTTTTAATGCCAATACCATGTAGTTTTTATTACTGTTAATACAGTTTGAATCAGGGATGGTGACACCTCCAGAAGTTCTTTTATTGCACAGGATTGTTTTAGCTATCCTGGGCATTTGCTTGTTTGTTTGTTTTGTTTTGTTGTTTGTTTTTCCATATAAAGTTGAGTATGGTTCTTTCAACGTCTAAATTGTGTTGGAATTTTAATGAGAATTGCACTGAATCTGTAGATTTTTTGTAAGATAGCCATTAGAGTGTGACAGAAGACAAATTATGGAATATTCTTGTACTCATTGGCAAATAAAGAATATTAAAAGCTTCAAGGGGAAAATGCCAAATAACATATAAAGACAGACTTATCAGAATTATACCTGACTTCTCAACAGAGACTCTGAAAGACAGAAAGACCTTGGACAGATGTTTTACGGACTCAAAGAAACCCAGATGCCAGCCCAGCAAACTTTCTCTTTTTTTATTTGATATGTTCTTATTTACATTTCAAAGATTTCTCCTTTCCTTGATCCCCCCTCCCTGCAAGTCCCATAAGACCTCTTCCCTCCCCCTGTTCCCACATCCACCCCTTCCCACTTCCCTGTTCTGGTATTCTGTAGCCGCCAGCAGCTACATGTAAACCGGGTTACCTGTTGAGAGAATTTTGGGGTCATAGGGAAGAGCGGCGAAAAGAACGTACGGCCAAGTCAATGTTCACTGATCAAAGCCGTAAACTTTAATGGCGCCGGACCTTTTAACAGTTTGGGCAAACCCTCCCCCCAGACTCCAGGCTGAGTTCCGGTGGAAGTTGTCTAGCTTCTCTTGGAGGTCTTCGTCTTGACTGCTCCGGCAGCTGGGTGGGTCACCTGTTTAATTCAGGAATCCCTATACCAGGAAGAACAATGAACTTAACCTTTACTACGTGCACTCCACCCTAGGTGGAGCAGGATCCTGGCTAACTGGGAGAAGTTAACCTTGACCAAAGTCAAACTCTGACCAAGTGCAAGACTGCCCCAATATGGCTCTGTACATGTCCTCCCTTTTTTTATTAATTTGAACACGAGGAGGTAGAAAACAAGTGGATAAATATCCTTCATAAGAAGGCGGGCCTTAACCAGGAGGGGAAGCATTGACCGTAATTCCTCTTAAATATTGTATAACGTCTTTTTCAGAGGAGGGGTAATAGGCTCCCTTATAATTTTAAGGACAGCCTCTCGACGTTAACCCCTATGCAATTAGGTGTACTTCCTGGGGACTCAGAAGCAGAAATTCACCTCCCCATGCAGTGCTTTGCCTCGCACGTCTCGCTGGTACCCATGTTTGTTCATAAACAAACACACATAGATCTGAGTTCTATGTGGCTCCCTCTTTGGAGATCCACTTGTGTAAGTTTTGAAGCCAGGGGGGTCTGCAAGTGTCTTAAGCCAATACTCTATAGTCAAGACATGCAAAATATACCTTTAAATCCAATTATAAACAAGAACAAGGCATGAGTGGCGTTAGGCCACGTGTAGTTAGTTAAGATAGCTCTAACACTGAATCACCAGTTTTAAACTAACCTTTTCTTAATAACACTATACCTTTTACATAATAACCAATTAATTTATAACTCTTTAGTCAAGAAATGTAAAGCCTTATATCATTAAAACCAATTAGAAACAAGTATAAAGCGACTACATGAATTTCACAAGCCAAACCAAAGTCTTCCCAAATCTCGAGGTTTCTGGGCTTTAAGAGCGGCTTTTTCCCCAGCCATGCTTGCCTCTTGGGTGAGTGAGCTACGCTGCTGCAGCGTGGCTTTGAATCAATCCCCACACAAACTGTGGCTAGCTCAAGAGGTTACCAGCAGATGTAATCTTTACCAATTTTTTCTTTTTAACATGAAACAGTCATTCACACAAAGACACAGAGAGGACATAAACATACACATAGACAGTCGGTCGGTGCACCGGGACAAACACGGAAAGATACACAGAAAGTTAAGCGTGCTTGTTAAGCAATTGCATCCATTTTCCTCTTTAAACAGCTCTTAGAAGCTGTGGACATATGCCTATTTTTAAAAACCCCTTTCTTTTCGCCGAAATCAGCTCTTACGAGCTTTGGGCAAATGCCTACCAAATTCCTTCCCCATATTTCCCTATCTTATCAACCCAAGCAGTCCTGCGCTGGGTCCACGCAGTATGCTTGAAAAACTGTATCCATTCCTTGCACTCACAACCATAGACACGAATTCACTAGCGCTAGTTTTGCCCTCTATGTTGCTTACCGTGCGGACACCATTAATTTTCACCTTTTTCTGCGAAGCTTCGCTGGATAGGGCTACCTCAAGAAATTCTCTCGTGCCAGGTCGCCCCACGTTGGGCGCCACTATGTAGCCGCCAGCAGCTACATGTAAACCGGGTTACCTGTTGAGAGAATTTTGGGGTCATAGGGAAGAGCGGCGAAAAGAACGTACGGCCAAGTCAATGTTCACTGATCAAAGCCGTAAACTTTAATGGCGCCGGACCTTTTAACAGTTTGGGCAAACCCTCCCCCCAGACTCCAGGCTGAGTTCCGGTGGAAGTTGTCTAGCTTCTCTTGGAGGTCTTCGTCTTGACTGCTCCGGCAGCTGGGTGGGTCACCTGTTTAATTCAGGAATCCCTATACCAGGAAGAACAATGAACTTAACCTTTACTACGTGCACTCCACCCTAGGTGGAGCAGGATCCTGGCTAACTGGGAGAAGTTAACCTTGACCAAAGTCAAACTCTGACCAAGTGCAAGACTGCCCCAATATGGCTCTGTACAGTATTCCCCTACACTGCTGCACTGAGCCTTTCCAGAACCAGGGATCACTCCTTCCTTCTTCTTGGACCCCAGCAAACTTTCAATCACTATAGATGAAGAAAAAAAGATATTCCATGACAAAACCAATTTTAAACAACACCTAACCACAAATACAGAACTATGGAAGACACTAGAAGGACAACTCCAACCCAAGAAGTTAACTACCCCCAAGAAAACACAGAAAATAAGTAATCCCATACCACCAAAACCAAGGAATCACACACAAATTCTCTCTCTCTCTCTCTCTCTCTCTCTCTCTCTCTCTCTCTCTCTCTCTCTCTCTCTCTCATATACACACACACACACACACACACTAGTAGGAACTATCCACATAGGCTCCAGTGTTTGAACATTTGCTGGTGCTATTTGGGAAGATTATGAAATGTTTATGTCATGGAGTCTTACTAGAAATACAAAGATCACTGGAAGTCCAGTTTTGAGAGTTTACTGTATCACACTACTTCCAATTCATGCTCTTTGTCTCAGGTTTGTGATTAAAGGTGGGATCTCTCTGCTTCCTGCTCCAAACCCTTCTTCTGGAACCATAAAGTCAAAATGAACTTTCTTTCATAAGACAATTTTTGTCATGGTGAGGGGTTTTTTTTTCACATTTGCAAGCTTTCACTATTCTCAGAACAATGCCAATATAATTTATTCAAGTAATTTAGGAAAGAACTCTCAATTTATCTATATTAGAGTTTGCCCCAAAGAAACAGAGTATGTTGAGCGTGCACATACAGCCACAAACACCTATGTAAGGAAAGAAATTATAGCAAGTCTGAAAAATGCAAATAAGATCAGCAGCATAGAAATGTCAAAATTCTGGCAGAAGATGAAGGTACATTCTTAATTAAATGGCAATTTGTAGGCAGAATTTCTTCCCCTTTGGACAATCTTGGTTTGTTTTTTTTGTTTTGTTTTGTTTTTTTTCTTAAGACTTTCAACTGCTCCCTCATGTTATGGTATAATAGATAGATTATATATGACTGGTAGGCAAATAGATGATAGATAAATGATAGGTAAATAGATAGATGATTAATAGACAGACAGACAGACAGACAGACGGATGGATTTTAGGCTTAGATTTTTCAAAGTCTGCTTTGTTTAGTAGGCTACTTTAATGTTTCAACCTCCCTTCTAGCTCACTGACCAAAGGTAAGAAAGAAAGATGGTTAATAGGACAAAGAGAGTTGTAGACCTGTTTAGAAGTAGTTCTTTGGAGACATTCCAAACTTCATTCTCAGGATATCAGCAGTCCAGTCTAGTAGCAAACACCAAACATGGAATCAATAGCAAAACAGCTCAATCCAGTGGAAACTGCACGTCTCCACTGAATCAGCATGAGTCAGAGGAAACAGAAAGAAGCTGCCAGAATACAACAAAAAGTTCTTTGGCACATTTCTCTCCACAAAGTCACGACAAGTGAATACCAGTGAAGCATTGCGCAGCCAGCAAAGACGAGCAAAGCACTGTAAGACATAGCAATCCAAGAGCAGCTTCTCACTGTTTACTGGGTTCCATTTATACTCTTTCCAAACATCATGTGCCCTTCAAGCATCTCTTCAGAAAAACATTCTCTCATATGTCTGTTTAAGAAAAACATCCTCTCACAAGACAGCTTCCATAAAAACAGCATATGACACAATTGAGTATCCAAAGAAACCAGAAATTACCACTTCAATAGATCATGGGTAGATTGATTGATTGAAATAGATGATAGATGGATGATAATGATAGATAGGTGATAGGTAGAGTTAGAAAACAGTAGATAAATGAGAGATGATAGATAAAATTAGATGATAGAAATGATGGTGATGATAGATAAATTTAGATACATGCATACACACATACATAGATGTTTAAATTAATATGAATTAGGCTTATCCCCTTCTAACTTCCAAATGAATTAGAATCAAACTATGATTTGTTTATTAGGCTCTATACAATTATTGAGGTGAGAGACACCCCAACTCAATGTTTTTAGACCTCTAAGCAACTAGCCCATCACAGAGTAACTTGTTTTTCTGCTTTCAGCTTGAGAAACAGCCCACCCTGTTCTAGTTCCAATTTTTAACTATACACTGCCCCAAGGACGTTTGCTCCAGATAATCTCTAACCTTCCTGACTTCCTCATTCTGTACTTCCCCATTCTGTGCATGTTTTGTGCTCCACCCCTTGCCTTGTGAATTGTGTCCTCCAACCCTTGTCTTGTGATTTTTACCCTTTAAATACCCCTGACTTCAGTTGCACAGGGTCCTCAGTCCTCTACCCCTGTGTGGTGTACAGCTGTGGAACCCAGAATTCTGGAATAAAGAAATCCTCATGCTATTGCATCAAGACCGTTTCTCGTGAGTGATTTGGGTGTCACCTTCCGAGGCGTGGAGTGCTGGGACACCCTCGGTTTTTGGGGATCTTACAGAGGGATTACCTCTGCTCTAATTCTCTAGTGCTAAACTAGCTATTTCTCCAACTGTAGTCCTCAATTACTTGCTGTATGAGTCTTCCTCAGTTACTTCTTTCCCAGCAGTCTTCCTGGGTTATTTATGTTTCACCAGTCTGGTGTTCTGGTGAGACATTTCATTCTAGCACATGCTGCTGGTCCATCATAGCCAACAGAGACTTTCTGTTCTCTCCATCCTCTCCTCCTCCATGTTCCTTCTCACTCTCTCTCCTTTCTCCTTCTCCCACCGTGGTCTCTACCTGCGACCTGCCCCCAGCCCAGTAACTGAAACTCCACATCTTTCTATTCCTCCTAATAATTTGCTGTTGCCAGTTTTATTAAACCAACAGTTTCAAACTGGGGAGTAAGGCTTGCACAACAAAGACTGGTGTACATGGGAATTTGTTCATCTTGGGGCAGCCAGATATTGAGATACAGAATTTTTTATATGAATACCAGTAGCACCAGACCAACTCTCAACATAGATGATAGATAGATAATAGGAATTCTTCCTTTTATAAAAGAAATCTTGCTTATTTTGTCAGCATGAATTGAATAAAACTGAAGGATGACATATTAAGTTAAATAAGCAAGATACTCCCACTCCTAGATAAAGAGCTATGGGTAATATTAATGACTGATGGGAGAACGAAAATTAGTTTTCTTGGTGGATGGCCCCCTGATAGGTTATGCAATCCCAAGTAGTCATCCCTAGACACATACATAGATATGGACTCAGTAGGGTATAGGTGTGTGTGTGTGTGTGTGTGTGTGTGTGTGTGTGTGTGTGTGTTCATGCTCTCTTCTTTATTATTGTGATATATACATATAAAGTCTCAATATCAGCATTAGGTATATTCTTCAATAACCTGCCACATTATTTTTTGAGATAGAATCTCTCATTAAGCCAGGAACTTACCAGTTGACTAGACTATCTGTAAAGCAATCCTCAGGAAGCTTTCTATCCTCATTTCCCCAACTCAGACAAGTAAGCACACAACAAGCATGCACATAAAGCCAGGCTTTACGTGAGTGCTGGGGATCTGAACTCAGATCCTCATGCTTGTTCAGCCAGCAAGCACTTTACTGACTGAGTCATCTCCCCAGCCCAAGGTCTGTATTTATTAAGAAATTAAAACTATCCTAAGCTTTAAGCATATAAGAGCTTAAAATACATAAAGTAGAAACTGGTAAAGTCACAAGAATCAAAGGACAAAATTCTCATTGTTGTCAGAAATTTCAATACATTTATGTTAATAATTAATTGAATCAATGTCCAAAAATACAATATGTAGGCAAGAATTAAGCAATAGCATTCATCAACAGGATCCAACTGAATTATTCATAGAACAAATGAGAGCAGAACTGTTCCAAAGTTCACAGATACTATCACCATGAGAGACATTATTTGAAGGTCTGTAACAAACATTGACAAATTTGAAAGAATTAAAAGTATACAAAGCATGTTCTCTAACCAATTGAAGTTAAACTGAAAGTCAGTTTTAAAAGATTTATGACATGAAATCAGAAGTGGATTTCAGACTATTTAGATGAGAAGACCTATAGGCTTAGATTTTTCAAACCCTATTTTAATAAGTATTCTTAAATGCCTCCCTTCAAACCTGTTACCCACCAGAGGTAGTCAGAGGAAAGAATAATAGGAAATGGGGCATGGGGAGTGTTGTGGAAATAGCTCTTTGGGGCTATTCAGCAGTCCAGTCCTCTAGCAAAACACCAACACAAATCAGCAGCTGCAGTCCAGTCTACTCAGCAATCACCACTCACAAATCAGTAATGGCAGTTGGATCCAGAGGAAACTGTGAGGCTCTGCCAATCTGCCCAAACCCATGAAAGTGGCAAGAAGCTGCAGGAATATCACAAGAAGTTATTTGGCAACTTATTCTCTACAAAGTCGTGACAAGCAAAGATCAGCAACACGATGCAAGATGAACCAATACAAGAGCTTAGTCAGTGAAAATAGTGAGGCAGAGCAAGACAAAGTAATGCCAGAGCCTCCTCCCACTGTCTATGGGAACATATTTATAGTCTTTCTAAACATCATGTATCTCTCGCGTGTCTGCTTTACTAAAACTTCCTTTCACCTATGTCTGCTTCAGCAAATCATCATATGATACAACTGAGTTTCCAAAAAGACATAAATTTCTACTTCAGAGACCAGAAGCATAAGGGAGGGACTAATGTGCAGCAAATATCTTCAGTGCACAATGACACACGTGTGTGAAACATCATAAGGAAACTCAATACTTTATACACATACTAAAACTATTGAATAAGTTTCTAGAAAAATGGATTTCTGTGAAGCATATTTAGAAGATCACCAGAATTTTTGTTAGTCTAAAGTAGTCTTTATATGTAGTGCAGGGCTCTACAACATGATAATTAAAATAATTATAATGATGTCCTTTAGTCTTAATCTTAGTCACACAGCAACACCATCTATAAGAGAGATGGATAGTGTTCTACCTCGACACTTCACCACAATCAATAAAGTTAGTATCCAGTAACTTTGGTTTAAGTCAAAGAATGTGATTCAGAAAATTATTAGTCTCAGCTATAGCCCATCAAAATATTCTATAACATGTTGCTCAATGAAAAAGTATTGCATTTTTCTTTTTACAGCTTGTATTAGTCTGGGTTCTTTAGAGTCACAGAACATATGGGCAGTCTCTATATAGTTAGGGAATTTGTCGATGACTTACAGACTGTAGTCCAACTTCCCAATAATGGTCAGCAGCAGCTATGGATGGAATTCCAAGGATCTAGCAGTTGCTCAGTCCCATGAGGCAAGAAGGCAAGGAAGAATGAGAGAGTCTTCCTTCTTCCAATGTCCTTATATATATCTCCAGCAGAGGGTGTAGCCCAGATTAAAGACTGTAGGTCTCCAGCAGAGGGTGTGGCACAGATTAAAGACTGTAGGTCTCCAGCAGAGGGTGTGGCACAGATGTAAAGACTGTAGGTCTCCAGCAGAGGGTGTGGCCCAGATTAAAGGCACATGCCACCACGCCTTTAATCCCCGATGATCTTGAACTCAGAGATCTCCTTGTCTTAATCTTCTGGAATCCATAGCCACAATACTTCAAGATCTCAAGGCCAAGATCCCAGTCAGAAACTTATATCTCTGATCCTCCAGATTAGGATCATAGGTGAGCCTTCCAATTCTTGATTGTAGTTCATTCCAGATATAGTCAAGTTGACAACCAGGAATAGCCACTACACAGCCTATCCCTTTCTCCAGAAAAAAAAAGTCAGTCAATATCTTCCAAACACAGGAAGTCAGGAGTGATATGACATAATTGGTTCAAGTAAAAACCCTGAGTTGAACAGCACTGAGTGGACTGAGGTGGGCAGTGGAGACAGATCCTCCAGTGAGGGCGACAGAAGCATTCCTATAGGCAGCTGTTCCATCCTTTGACACAAAGACCAATGTGAGAAACAGAGACGGTCAAAGAACATAAACTGTATTAACCTTCATTGTGTAGTAATAGGTCAGGGCAAACATCCAGATACCAAGCAATTTTTTTCTCAGTGCTTAAAAAAAAAAAAAATCTCTGTTGGCTTCAAATATATAAAGCAGTTTTATTGCCTATCTTTTAAAAAAAATTGCAGTCAGAAAATTACGTTATGAAGATTTTAGTCAGGGTTGTGTGAGGAAACCACCAAGTTTGAAGTTAAATGTTTATAGGCCTCTTATTGGGGGAAAGCCATATGTGGCTTGCCAAGGAAATGAAATCTTTGAATTAAGATAAACGTTTATTCTGCATGAAAGTTGTGAGGCATTCTGACTGATTAGTTTTCCGCTTTTCAGAATTTACACTTATAAAACCCGGGTTTTCGGATCCTGCGACAAAGTGCCCAACTCAGTCAGGGGAACACCTGACCTGCAGGGAGTCCCGTGGTTAGACAGAGTCACCACCATCTTGGATCCTGTGACAAAGTGGCCAGCACAGCCAGGTATGCAGAGGACACCAGAGTGAAGGATTGCTCAGGACACAGCCTGCCTGGGTTCCTACCGCAGGCACGAGGGAGCTGGGCACATATCCTGCTAGAGAGCATCTGACCTAGAAGTAGTCCCTTGGTTAAAGGGAACCCAGCAGTCTGAGGCCCCCCACTATCTTGGCTTCTGTGGCCAAACAGCCAACTCGGTAGGGTGCTCAAGGAACACCTGAGTGGGGGATCACTTGGGAAGCAGCCCGCCTGGATTCCTTCTGTGCTCGGGAACAGGGCAGCTCTACAGCTGTCTGGGCACATATCCTGCAGGGGGGGTGCTTGACCTGCAGGGAGTCCCACAGTTAGACAGAGCCCTGAGATCCAACGATGCCATCTTGGCTCCTGTGACCAAGCAGCCAGCTCAGCCAAAGACTCGTGCCACATCTGACACGGGGAAGATCCCACTTCCTAATACTCTCTAGAGAACCGGCAGGAGCAGGTTAATCACCACTGCCTCTTTCCATTGGATGTGGTAGACCTGTGCCACATCTGACACAGGGAAGATCCTACTTCCTGATACTCTCTCAAGGAGCAGGTTATTTGGTAGAAGTGGGGGCATTCGAGAAACAACATCAGCAGAGCATTAGAAATCCAGTAGCAAGCCATGTCCTGGGCTGTTTGCCCTACAGAGTGAACAGAGTGAGGAGGGGGTCCTCATGGTGTCCAACATCTTCACTACCAGGCAGACCAGACAGACAACACCATCTACACAGAGACAACCCGAGTATAGCATTGCTTGAGACAATTCGCACTAGGGCTCCAAAGGCACCCAAGAATAGGGTAGCACATCAGCAATCTGTACCAGGGAAAACCCAGTCATCCAGGAGTGTGGAAATAGCCTTACAGGCCCACAGGAGGTTCAAGCACCAGCCAGTGACAGCAGTACCAACTAACACCAGAGATAACCAGATGGCAAAAGGCAAATGCAGGAACATTACTAACAAAAATCAAGGCAATATGGCAGCACCTGAACCCAACTCTCCAACAACAGCAAATACTGGATGCCCCAACACACCAGAGAAACAAGAATTTTGTATTTAAAATCACTGGTCATGATGCTGTTAGAGGAACACAAAAAGGACATAAATAAATCTCTTAAAGAAATACAGGAGAACATGAATAAGTTAGAAGCCCTTACAATAGAAACACAAAAATCACTTAAAGAAATTCAGGACAATATGGGTCAACAGATAGAAGCCAATAAAAGGAAACACAAAAATCACTTAAAGAAATGCAGGAGAAATTGAGTCAACAGGCAGAAGTCATGAAAGAAGAAACACAAAAATCTATTAAAGAAATACAGGAAAACACAAACAAGTGAAGGAACTGAGCAAAACTATCTACGATCTAAAAACAGAAGTAGAAAAAACTAAGAAATCATAAAGGGAGACAACCTTGAAGATACAAAACCTAGGGAAGAAATCAGGGGCCATAGATGCAAATATCAACAACAGAATACAAGAGATAGAAGAAAGAATCTCAGATGCTGAAGATACCATAGAAACCATTGACTCAACAGTGAAAGAAAACACAAAAACAAAAAGTTTGTAACACAAAACATCCAGGAAATCCAGGACACAATTAGAAGACCAAACCTAAGGATTATATAGGTATAGATGACAATAAAGATTTACAACTTAAAGGGTCAGCAAATATCTTCAACAAAATTATGGAAGAAAACTTCCCTAACCTAAAGAGAGAGATTCCCATGAATATACAAGAAGCCTATAGAACTCCAAACAGACTGGACCAGAACAGAAATACCTCCTGTCACATAATAATCAAAGCCCCAAATGTACTAAACAAAGAAAGAATATTAAGAGCAGTAAGAGAAAAAGGCCAAGTAACTTATAAAGGAGGACCAATTAGAATTACACCAGACTTCTCAGCAGAGACCATGAGAGCTAGAAGATCCTGGGCAGATCTCATACAGACTCTAAGAGAACACAAATGCCAGCCAAGACTACTATACCCAGCAAAACTCTCAATCACCATAGATGGAAAAAAAAGATATTCCATGATAAAACCAAATTTACACAATATCTTTCCACAAACCCAGCCCTACAAAGGATAATAGGTGGAAAACACCAATACAAGAAGGGAAACTATACCCTGGAAAAAGCAAGATAGTAAACTTCTTTCATCAAACCCAAAAGAAAATAACCACTCAAATATAAAAATAACGTCAAAAATAAAAGGAATTAATAATCACTATTCCTTAATATCTCTTAACATCAATGGACTCAATTCCCCAATAAAAAGACATAGATGAACAGACTGGATACACAAACAGGACCCTACATTTTGATGCTTACAGGAAACACACCTCAGTGTCAAAGACAAACACTACCTCAGAGTAAAAGGCTGGAAAACAATTTTACAAGCAAATGGTCTTAGGAAACAAGCCAGAGTAGCCATTCTAATATCAGATAAATTGACTTTCAACCTAAAGTCATCAAAAGAGAAGTGGAAGGACACTTCTTACTGGTCAAGGTAAAAATCCACCAAGAACTCTTCATTCTGAACATCTATGCTCCAAATACAAGGGCACCCTCATTCGTAAAAGAAACTTTACTAAAGCTCAAATCACACATTGCACCTAACACAATAATTGTAGGCAATTTCAACACTCCACTCTCCTCAATGGACAGATCAAGAAAACAGAAACTAAACAGGGACATGGTGAAACTAATTGAAGCTTTGGACCAATTGGATTTAACAGATATATATAGAATATTTCATCCTAAAGCAAAAGAATATACCTATTTCTCAGCACCTCATGGTACCTTCTCCAAAATCGACCATATAATTGGTCCCAAGACAGACCTCAACAAATATAAGAAGATCGAAATAATCCCATGCCGCCTATCATATCACTATGGAATAAGAGTGGTCTTCAATAGCAACAAAAACAACAGAAAGCCCACACACACAAATGGAGGCTGAACAATACTCTACTCAATGACACCTTGGCCAAAGAAGAAATAAAGAAAGAAATTAAAGACTTTTTAGAATTTAATGAAAATGAAGGCACAACATACCCAAATCAATGGGACACAATGAAAGAAGTGCTAAGAGGAAAACTCATAGCCCTGAGTGCCTCCAAAAAGAAACTGGAGAGAAACTAACAGCTTATCGGCACACCTGAAAGCCCTGGAACAAAAAGAAGCTAATTCACCCAGGAGGAGAAGACAGGAAATCATCAAACCCAAGGCTGAAATCAATCAAGTAGAAACAAAGAGTACCATACAAAGAATCAACAAGATAGATAAACCCATAGCCAAACTAACCAAAGGGCACAGAGACAGTATCCAAATTAACAAAATTAGAAATGAAAAGGGAGAAATAACAACAGAAATGGAGGAAATTCAAAAAATCATCAGATCCTAATAGAAAAGTCTATACTCAACACAACTGGAAAATCAAGAGGAAATGGACAATTTCCTAGTCAGATACCAAATACCAAAATGAAATTAGGATCAAATAGATCATCTAAACATTCCCATAACCCCTAAAGAAATAGAAGGGGTCATAGAAAGTCTTCCAACCAAAAAAAAAGCACAGGACCAGATGGTTTTAGTGCAGAATTCTATCAGACCTTCAAAGAAGACCTAACACCAATACTCTTCAAATTATTCCACAAAATAGAAACAGAAGGAACACTACCCAACTTGCTCTATAAAGCCACAATTATGCTGATACCAAAACCACACAAAGATCCAACAAAGAAGGAGAACTACGGGCCAATATCCCTTATGAATATCGATGCAAAAATACTCAATAAAATTCTTGCCAATCAAATCCAAGAACACATCAAAACCATCATTCACCATGATCAAGTAGGCTTCATCCCAGGGATGCACAGATGGTTCAATACAAGGAAATCCATCAATGCAATCCACTACATACACAAACTCAAAGAAAAAAACCACATGGCCATTTCATTAGATGCTGAAAAAAGCAATTGAGAAAATTCAGCATCCTTTCATGTTAAAAGTCGTAGAAAGAACAGGAATTCAAGGCCCATACCTAAACATAATAAAAGCAATATACAGCAAACCTGTAGCCAACATCAAACTAAATGAAGAGAAACTTGAAGCAACCCATTAAAATCAGGGACTAGACAAGGCTGCCCTCTCTCTCCATATCTTTTCTTTTTTTTATTGTTGGTTATCATTTTTTATTAATATTTTTATTTTCTATATTCTTTGTTTACATTCCAAATGATTTCCCCTTTCCCGGATTCTCCCTCCCCATATGTCCCATAAACCTTCTTCTCTCTATCCATTCTCCAATCACCTCCCTCCTTTTTTTCTCTGTCCTTATATTCCCCTCCAATGCTAGATCATTCCTTTCCAGGATGAGGACCTTCTCCATACTTCTTCATGGGAGTCATTTGTTATGCGATTTGTGCCTTGGGTATTCAGGGCTTCTGGACTAATTAATATCCACTTATCAGAGATTGCATTCCATGTGTATTCTTTTGTGACTGGGTTACCTCACTTAGGATGATATTTTCCAGATCAAACCATTTGCCTAAAAATTTTGTGAATTCATTGTTTCTAATTGCTGAGTAGTATTCCATTGTGTAAATATACCACATTTTCTGTATCCATTCCTCCTTTGAGGGGCATCTGGGTTCTTTCCAGCTTCTGGCTATTAGAAATAAGGCTGCTATGAACATAATGGAGCATGTGTCTTTATTGCATGCTGGGGAATCCTTTGGGTATATGCCCAGGAGAGGTATAGCAGGGTCCTCTGGAAGTGTCATGTCCAGTTTTCTGAGGAACCACCAGACTGATTTCCACAGTGGTTGTACCATCTTACAGCCCCACCAGCAGTGGAGGAGTGTTCCTCTTTCTCCACATCCTCGCCAACACCTGCTGTCTCCTGAGTTTTTGACCTTAGCCATTCTGACTGGTATAAGGTGAAATCTCAGGGTTGTTTTGATTTGCATTTCCCTAATGACTAATGATGTTGAGCACTTCTTAAGGTGCCTCTCAGCCATCTGAATTTCTTCAGGTGAAAATTCTTTGTTTAGATCTGTACCCCATTTTTAATAGGGTTATTTGTTTCCCTGGGGTCTAACTTCTTGAATTCTTTGTATATATTGGATATTAGCCCTCTATCAGATGTAGGGTTGGTGAATATCCTTTCCCAATTTGATGGTTGCCATTTTGTCCTTTTAACAGTGTCCTTTGCCTTACAGAAACTTTGTAATTTTATGAGGTCCCATTTGTCAATTCTTGATCTTAGAGCATAAGCTATTGGTGATCTGTTCAGGAACTTTTCCCCCGTGCCCATATCCTCTAGGGTCTTCGCCAGTTTCTTTTCTATTAGTTTCAGTGTGTCTGGTTTTACATCTCCATATCTTTTCAATATAATACTTGAAGTTCTAGCTAGAGCAACTAGACAACATAAGGAGGTCAAAGGGATACAAATTGGAAAGGAAGAAGTCAAACTATCACTATTTGCAGATGATAGGATAGTCTACTTAAATGACCCAAAAAAAACTCCACCAGAGAACTCCTACAGCTGATAATCAACTTCAGCAAAGTGGCTGGTTATAAAATCAACTCAAGCAAATCAGTAGCCTTCCTATACTCAATGGATAAACAGGCTGAGAAAGAAATTGGGGCAATGGCTCCCTTCAAAATAGTCACAAACAATATAAAATATCTTGGGGTGACTCTAACCAAACAAATGAAAAATCTATATGATAAGAACTTCAAGTCTCTGAAGAAAGAAATTAAAGAAGACCTCAGAAAATGGAAAGATCTCCCATGCTCATAGATTGGCAGGATTAATATAGTAAAAATGGCCATCTCGCCAAAAGCAATATACAGATATAATGCAATCCCCATCAAAATCCCAATTCAGTTCTTCATAGAGTTAGAAAGAGCAATTCTCAAATTCATCTGGAATAACAAAAAAAAAAAAAAACAGGATAGCTAAAACTATTCTCAACAGTAAAAGAACTTCTGGGGGAATCAGTATCCCCAACCCCAAGCAGTACTACAGAGCAATAGTGTTAAAAACTGCATGGTATTGGTACAGTGACAGTCAGGTATATCAGTGGAATAGGATTGAAGAGCCAGAAATGAACCACATACCTATGGTCACTTGATCTTTGACAAAGGCACTGAAAACATCCAGTGGAAAAAAGAAAGCCTTTTCAACAAATGGTGTTGGCTTAACTGGAGGTCAGCATACAGAAGAATGTGAATTGATCCATTCTTATCTCCTTGTACTAAGCTCAACTCCAAGTGGATCAAGGACCTCCATATAAAACCAGACACACTGAAACTAATAGAAAAGAAACTGGGGAAGACCCTTGAGGACATGGGCACAAGGGAAAAGTTCCTGAATAGAACACCAATAGCTTATGCTCTAAGATCAAGAATTGACAAATGGGACCTCATAAAATTACAAAGTTTCTGTAAGGCAAAGAACACTGTCAAAAGGACAAAACAGCAACCAACAAATTGGGAAAAGATCTTCAACAACCCTACATCCGACAGAGGGCTAATATCCAATATATACAAAGAACTCAAGAAGTTAGATTCCAGAGGTCCAGATAACCCTATTAAAAATGGGGGTACAGAGCTAAACAATGAATTTTCACCTGAAGAACTTCTTATGGCTGAGAAGCACCTTAAGAAATGTTCAGCATCATTAGTCAGGGAAATGCAAATTAAAACAACCCTGAGATTTCACCTCACACCAGTCAAAATGGCTAAGATTAAAAACTCAGGAGACAGCAGGTGTTGGCGAGGATGTAGAGAAAGAGGAACACTCCTCCACTGCTAGTGGTAATGCAAGTTGGTACAACCACTCTGGAAATCAGTCTGGCGGTTCCTCAGAAAACTGGGCATGACACTTCCTGAGGACTCTGCTATACCACTCCTGGGCATATACCCAATGGATTCCCCGCATGCAATAAAGATACATGCTCCACTATGTTCATAGCAGCACTATTTATAATTGCCAGAAGCTGGAAAGAACCCAGATGTCCCTCATTGGAGGAATGGATACAGAAAATGTGGTATATTTACACAGTGGAATACTACTCAGCAATTAAAAACAATGAATTTACGAAATTCTTAGGCAAATGGTTGGAACTGGAAAATATCCTAAGTGAGGTAACCCAATCACAAAAGAACACATATGGAATGCAGTCCCTGATAAATGGATATTATCTCAGAAGCTCTGAATACCCAAGACACAATTAACATATCAAATGAGTCCCAAGAAGAAGGAAGGAGAGGTCCCTGGTCCTAGAAAGGCTTGATCCAGCATTGTAGGGGAGTATCAGGACAGAGAAATAGGAGGGGGTTGATTGGAGAACAGGCGGAGGGAAGAGGGCTTATGGGACTTATGGGGAGGGGGGAACTGGGAAAGGGAAAATCATTTGAAATGTAAACAAATAATATAGAAAATTAAAAAATAAAAATAAAAATAAAGAAAAAAAGAAAAATTTAAAAACGCATGAGTTTTGTGTCAAATATAAATGCTATATAATACAACTGGGGCGTGGCACAGCTTGTCTCTAATCACTGTACAAAGAAATGGAGGCAAAAACCAGAAGGCTGAGGTCATCCTTAGCTACATAATCCAAAGATAAATGTATACTCAGTGAAGAAATCCAAACAAAATTCAGATGACATTAAGCCACCCTCAAGGTCTCTGAGGACATGTTCCCTTTGCTCCACAAGTTTTCTCGTGGTGGATTAGGCTGCCATCAACTTGTTAGTAACTTATGAAATTGAGTCACCAAGGACTCTTGTTGTTCATGCAGTCACTCTGTGTGTGCTTGTAGCAACATAAAACAACACTGAAGTCACAGAAACTACAGGGAAGCCTGCCTCTGCTCCCTTCCAACCCACCCCCCAACCCTGGAAGATGGATGAGCATCTTTGACAGACTGGAAATTTTCCTGATCTTTCATATCACCCATTCTCTCAACAGAAAGGGTGCTAAGAAATCTAGTGTAAGATGTAATTTTAGATGTGGCAAGAGGGAAGGGTATTAAGACAAACCTCATTCAAGAAGAAGCAATGAAAGTCTAACTTACAATTGACCATTGTGAGGACAGGAGAGAGTTGTATGCTTATGTGAAGACTGGGGCCTGTGGTGAGATGGTGAAGTGTGACTGGGAACAGAATACACACAAGTCCCCTCACCAGCTACTGCTCACAAATTGTACTTCTCTCAAGGACCTCCAATAAATAACCATCAAACAGCAAGTATGATTGTGATATATTTTTACCATATTCTCAAAATTCAGACAGAGAGCAAACATACTTAAATTTTGGAATTTACATCATTACAAGTGACCTTTCAGAAAAGGGAGAGAAAAAATTGTCAATCATCTCTAATAAACTGTTAGTCTGAGGAAACAAAGCTAGAATTATTGTATAGTGGTCACTCTTTTTCCTAACTATAAGTTGGATAAAAGACAGTTACTACTTAACAGAAATAAAGAACTATGGAAAATGCCACCTACCAAAAAAGTACCCCTGTTCTAAAATACAAACAGTATCTGTTTGAGAAAGTATTAGAAGAACCCTCCCGTCCCCAACAGGTACTAAAATCATTTCAACCCTTTTTGGAAGAGATGCAGCATCCAAACTCTTATTGAGCCTAAATGTTCATTCTAAGGATGAGTAAGATCAAAATATCGTAAATGTATGTTAAAACTCAATACTGAGAGACTCTACAAAGAAAAGAAACTGAATCTTAAACACTCTTAGAACTCCCAAACTATGACTGTGCATAGATTAAATCACTGGGGAATGTTTGTTAATATTAATTAGAGCAGTATTTGCAGGGGAGAAGCAAAGGTCGTCATTCATTGAATAAAATTATTTCAAGCTCTATTTGGTCCAAACTACAAAAATAAATAACCCTCCATCTCCCAGGAATTTTTTCCTAGCCTAACATAGACTCTGGGTGTGCTTGCTAGTATATAAAGTACAGCCAAAGGATCTGCTGCCACAGGTGTAGCAGCATTGTTAGAAGTGGTATTCGTTTAACGTGTGTTAAAACACAAGTCCCTGAAATCTGACACACTACTGTGTCACTTTAAATGTTAAATTTATATATGTGAGTGTGATGAATTAAGTTCATTCTTAGCTAATAGAAAAATAAACAAAAAAAAAGAAAAAGAAACAATCTGATAAGAAGGAAGGAATATTGTAGTAGGGACAGAAAAGTGAATGCCAATGGCAGATATAAAGTTTTTAAATATTATACAATTAAATGAAGGAGAGAAAGAGAAGAAAATGAGAGAGGGAATAAAATTATAAATAAATCTGATCTAGAACTGTCTGTCAGTCTTCCTCTAGCAAATGGAAATATTCTCTCTCTCTCTCTCTCTCTCTCTCTCTCTCTCTCTCTCTCTCATTAGCCAAGAAGAGGGGCAGTTCTCCCTGTTCCAAAATCACACCAGTAAACACTGAGCACTGAGCACTGCTAACTCAGGTTTTGATGACAGTTTTGATTGCCAACTTTAGGAGGAAATCTGTCTGAACGAATATGAGAAATTAGGAGCAGCAGCCAGATAACTAAGAACAGGTGTCAAGAAGCAAGAATGTAATCACTTAATCATTTGTTGCCCTAAATTTAAAGCCACATTTTCATTTCAATTTTGTATTTCTAACTCACAGAAAAGGAAATATCTGCTACTGTTGTAGCCTGCACGATCCTTCTTGGGATAATTTGTTCCTAGTCTCAGTGTTATACTCTGTAAATAATTGTGAAGTGTTTATATGAGTGACTAGAGGTTGGTTATTCATTTGAACAATAAGAAAAATTTTAAAAACTACAATATCTTTGATGCTTACCTGGACAGACATGTATCTGGTACAACTGAGATAGATATTTCAAAACATAATAAATTTTTTATCTTATCTTCTAATATATGATTTTGCAGAACTTATTAATAAGTCCTTGCATTAGCTTAAAGGTTCTGATTGAATAATTAATTTCTACTAATAATACAAAAATTTACAGACTAGTGCAGTGGTTCTCAACCTATGAGTCATGATTCCTTTGGGGTCAAACAACCCTTTCACAGTGATCACCTAAGTCCTCTAGAAAACACAGATTTTACATTACAATTAATAACAATAAAAAATTACAGTTATAAAGTAGCAATAAAAATAATTTATGGTTGGGAGTCATTACAACTGTATTAAAGGGTCACAGCATTTAGAATATTAAGAACTACTGGACTAGTATATTATTTATTATAAATTACTGTTTCCTTATGAGAATAAATTTATTACATTTTTCTTTCACAGGATAAACATCTGAGAACAGCAGCTTTAAAACATATTTTAATGAAGGTTAAGTCTCAACATGAAGCTTAAAAGGAGATGTGACTGAGCCAACATCATACTGTGGTTTCTGAAAAATATAAAATTGAGTAGAAAAACCCTTGAATGCTTGGAGATATGAATGCCAAAGAAAAAGGTAATATGTTTTTGCAATTTGTTTACTGATTTATATAGGCCCAGAGTTCTTACATATTTGGATGAATAGGTAGGTAGGTAAGCAGATTGATAGATGGGAGATGATAGATAGATAGATGATAGATAGATAGATGATAGAGAGAAAGAGAGAGATGGATAGAGATGTGAGAGAGAGAGAGAGAGAGAGAGAAGAGATAAGGATATGGATTTTTTTTTAAAACCTGAAAACAACAAAAAGATCAGGAAATGGTTGATGGGGTAGTGAGAAGAATGACTCAGTTAGGGAAACAGCAGAAATTGTTCCCATAAGTTAGAGACAGACACTAAGAATAGGTGTGACTAAGAGGTCAGGGCTATGATGTGGGCAGCT
The DNA here is from genome assembly GCF_947179515.1 of Apodemus sylvaticus. Taxonomy (NCBI): domain Eukaryota; kingdom Metazoa; phylum Chordata; class Mammalia; order Rodentia; family Muridae; genus Apodemus; species Apodemus sylvaticus. The sequence continues at coordinate 4,081,812 of NC_067491.1, forward strand.
CTGTAGACCATCCTGGTTCCATCCTTTACCTAATCTATCACAACAGGACTACATCATATTTATGTGCAAATTCTAGGATGTTTCCTTACACCACCTCTCCAGAGAACTCAAAAACTTACTACAAAAATGCCAAATACAAAAATGAAAAACCAAAGGCACAACAGTGTATTTTACACCTCTCACCTCCTTATTTAGAGCTAATCTGAAATTAAATAACAAAGTTGTCACTGTTAAAATTAATGACAATAGCACAAGATGACCAACATAAAATCCTAACTAGCAAATATTTCTTGGTATTAGAGATAGATCATTACAGAATGGTGGGAATAAAGAAAAAATTTAAAAGATGAATATGGAGTAAAGAACTCCAGAGTTATCAGGAGTTATTTGGTTTGGTTTTCATTTGAAATGTAGGCAATGTAGAAATAGCAAAGAATTAAGAACAATACAGATATTTCCACAGAAGCCACCAACAGGGACACTGACAATAGAGCTGTATTACAAATTGGTTGTCAAGTGAAAGAAAGCTGTGTGTGTACAGGCTCACTGGCTGAGATGTCTTCATTCAGGTTGCATTGCCAGGTTGTTCTGACACTCTGTCTTCAGGTCCAAACACTCATGACTTCCGCACAAGACAGGGATGAGAAATCATACAGCAATAACAACATTCATCCTGCTGGGGCTGACAGATGACCCAAAGCTACAGGTTCTAATTTTTCTATTTTTGCTTCTCACCTACATGTTGAGCGTGACTGGGAACCTCACCATTATCACCCTGACACTTTTGGATCCCCATCTTAAAACGCCCATGTACTTTTTTCTCCGAAACTTCTCTTTCTTAGAAGTCTCATTCACCACTGTATGTATTCCCAGATTCCTGTACATGATGGCTACAGGAGATAACACCGTTACTTACAATGCTTGTGCTACTCAGTTGTTTTTCGTTGTCCTCTTTGGAGCAACGGAATTTTTCCTCCTGGCTGCCATGTCCTATGATCGCTATGTAGCCATCTGCAAGCCCCTGCACTACACCACTATCATGAACAACCGAGTGTGCACAGTTCTTGTCCTCTCCTGTTGGTTTGCCGGCCTGTTGATCATCCTCCCACCTCTTGGCCTAGGCCTCCAGCTGGAGTTCTGTGACTCCAATGTGATTGATCATTTTGGCTGTGATGCCTCTCCCATTCTACAGATAACCTGCTCAGACACGGTCTTTATAGAGAAAATTGTCCTGGCTTTTGCCATACTGACCCTCATTATTACTCTGGTGTGTGTTGTTCTCTCCTACACATACATCATCAAGACCATTTTAAAGTTTCCTTCTGCCCAGCAGAGGAAAAAGGCCTTCTCTACCTGTTCTTCCCACATGATTGTGGTTTCCATCACCTATGGCAGCTGCATCTTCATCTACATCAAACCTTCAGCAAAGGAAGGAGTGGCCATCAATAAGGTTGTGTCTGTGCTCACAACATCAGTCGCCCCTTTGCTCAACCCATTCATTTATACACTGCGAAACAAGCAAGTGAAAGAGGCCTTCAAAGACACCATAAAACGAATTGTCTTTCTCACTAGGAAGTAAGTTTTTCAGGAAGGCTTAAATTTAAGCCTCAGTCACCATGAGCGGCATCCACTCCACAGACTTGACAATCTGTGCTTTCCTCCTATCACATAGATTCGAGATAACTTTTTCCTAAGAACACTTTGCTCTCATAATCCAAAAATGAAAATCAACTAAGTTCTTTCACATTCCTTCAAGTTTATTTTATTTAGAATAGTTTCTTCGATTATTGTATTCTTCAAAGATTAGATTACATACACTTCCAATGTCATACAAAAGACATGCAAATAGCAGTTGTGTCTCTGGTCATATGGCCTTCTCAAGATGTGAAATCTCAAAACCCATGGTTCACTCGCTAAATCATATCTCACCTCTTGGGAATACGTCAAACTCTTGCCCTGGCTCATCAAGAGTAATTAAAGACATTTTTAAAAACCTATACTACACTTTAATATGATCAAAGTTCCAATGCTAAGCAGCAACAGCTTTCAGTACTGATATTTTACTGGGTTGTCTCAGAACACACATGATGGGATCCTTACAAGCCTACCATTGCTTGGTGTACACCTGTGCTGCCCATTCTCTGAAGACTAAACATCTTCTCCTCCTATTCTGTCCTGTATCACAATCTTGCCATAATCAAAGAACTGAAAGTTCAACTCACCTTTCGGCTGCTAATTCAGGCATTTTGGGGATGGTTTATCCAGTGCCATCAATATATCAGTATCTGAGAAGTTCATGAGTATCTGTGTGCTATGCTCCTCTGAAGAGCCCCAATGAGCAAGGCAGTGTTTGAGATCTAAATACATTACTAAAAAGCAAAAGGAAAATGAGACTATTCAGTTAGTTTTGTTGAAAATTTATAGATAAGGGTGAAATTGGGAACTGAACATTCCTTTGAGATGGAACTGATATGTGAACTTTCTTGGTGACTACAAGGGAAGAAAGATGCAAGATTATGGTAATTGCTTAGATGTGTGCACAGATTACATGTGTTAGCAATTAATTCCAAGTTATCAATAATGCATTGGCATTGCATTAAGGAAAGAAATAAAAGCAATTTCCCTTGGTGTCATTTAACCAAAGAGTGAGTCTGAATTTGAACTCTCCACATCATGCTCCCTGTGTCTTCTATCCTCTGTCTGTTGAATTAGTCTGAATCTATGCCTCTATCAGTATCAGTCTGTCCCTGTGTATGTCTGTCTGACTATGTGATGGTACCTGTCTGTTTCTTTCTGTGTGTCTCTGTGTCTGCGTGATTGCATGTATGTGTGTGTCTGCACGAGCATACACATATCATATAGGCTGTGTGTTCCTGTATGTGTTTTTCTGTGACTACCTGTGTGTCTATCTGTTCCTAACAAAGGACTTCACTCTGTCTTTATTGAACAACTCACAAGCATCACACTAGAAGAAAGGCCATACTTTACAGAAAACATTAACGAAGTTTTAAAGGGATTGAGTAACTGGCTCCAGCTCATCCCAATCAACCCAGATAACAAACATTGTTTGTCAACCAATAGCCATAAATTGTTGCTTTCAACCTTTGTGGTAGTTTCCAGAAAGTAGTTTACAACTTATGTTTGCTGATTTCAGCAATTGGTATACGAATGTAACCTGGGTCAGGAGCCTCAGAGAGTACATAGTTTGAAATTGTAACTATGCATTAACTTAGGTTGTAAAAGTTATATGTAAAATTCAAGGCAAGTAAGGGTGGTTTTTACATTTTTCCTCTTAAAGGCAGTTCAATCAAACAGCTGAAGTACACAGTAGGATAGCAGTCTTAAGTCTTAAGTGACTTCAAGATATATTATTGACTCCACCTACAAAGTGCAGCAAAAGTTCCAGACTCTTAGGATGTAAGAAGTATTTTCAGAATATTGTATCGTCACAGATATGTGCTAGGAGGTCTACAAAGAAAACAACATGCTATGTTCCTGTCTTTAATTTATGGAGCTTGTACCATGTGTAAGTATTTTTCTGTGATGGAATATTCTTTTTATTTTTTTTCTGGGGAAACTGTGAAAATCATGGATAGGTTTGGGGAGGTTGAATAAGAATGATCCAGTAATCATCCAATAATCAGCATAAAATTATTGAAATGCTATTAAGTGATAAAAAATTTTCATTGTTTTCATGTTTGATAATTGGGAAAATAAATTTTTATGCCTTCACTGTGTACATAGTTGTTATTTATTTCTATCAAACATCTTCTAATTGCTCAAGTATATACAAAATAAGATCATGGTCAAATTAAAGATACATATAGTATATATAAATTATATAATATACTATATGTAATAATATATACTATATAATATAGTATATACTATATAATTATATATAATATACTATTAAAATATAATCTTCCTTTATACTACAAAAATATTCATAGGAAATAAAAATATTCTCCAAAGAATTTCTTCATTTAATATTTACATTTTCTAAAACATCAACAAAACATAACTAACGTCCTCAGGCTTCCTTTATTATAATTAAGCATACAGGATCTGCACATTTACTAAACTGCTGCTGTGTTAATGCTTGCCCCTGAAGTGTGACTCCATAGTAAGCAGAGTTTCTACTGGTTAATCTCCTTATTTGCTTTGTACAATGGTGAAAGCTAAGAGTATCCTAAAAAACCATTGAGCTAGGTGTGGTGGTACACCTGTAATCTTGGCACGTGGAAAGCAGATGGAGGAAGGTCAGGAGTTGAAGGTTAGCAAGTTCAAGGCCATCCTGAATGCAGAAACCCTCTCTCAAAACAGAAAAAGAAAATGTTTAAGTTTTTTTTAATCCTGTCCAATTTACTATTCAAAACCTAAGTATATTTGGATAGGATAAATTCTTGAAGTTAATTAGGTTCAGAAAAGGCAACCATCTACCTGTGTTCTAGAAAATGGGACATTCTCCTCCTGGTCACCAGTCAATAAGAGAAAATGCAAATCAGGCCACATTGTGCTGAGTCTTTAGAATCTTAACACAGAGCAATTTTGGAGGGGGAGAACATCAATAACTAAGGTCATTCTTGCATCATTTCCTGCCACTACTGAAACTGACTGTACTAAATTTGATCGACCAAAATATTCAGAACTTTGTACTACTTACTTTCGCATAAAGATTAGATTTACACATGGAAATAGTTAATTTTTCCACACATATCTCTAAAGTTATGTGTCTACACAACCTTGCTCTCAACCTTTCCTTCTATATCCCCTCAGAATTACCAATTTCTTCCATCAAAAAGTTTTTCTGCTAGGGCAGCTAAAGAATACTGAGAATGGGAAAAATAGTTTTCCCCAGGGAAGAGCACACCAACTGGTTATCAATACAAAATGATCGTCTCTGAAAACATAATAAAAGTAGCATTATACAGACTTAGCATATTATACTTAGGAATGTATATGTATATGTATACACCTGTATGCATTTAACAACGACTAACGAAAAAAGAGGCCATGAATTTGAAAGAGGTAGAATGATATAATTATATTATAATCTCAAAAAGAAAAGAAAAAAGAAAATTTTAAACAATAGTTCTTCCTTGAAGGGTGTAGTTCCGTGTAGAAAGAAAACCTTCTCAACCACCTCTCACACTCCTGTCAACTCTGTTAGAGTACTAACCTAAAATCAGAATTTCTCAGTTAGAATTCTCTTGAAAGATATCCTGCCTCATACCCCTGATACATGGGGTATATCATCCTAAAGTACTATTTTCTTAAAATCTTCTAGAACCTTCTAGCTTTCCAAGTTTGAAACATTCACTAAGCAATTAGAAGTTTGCCAACGTCTCTGTTCAGTCTCAGCAATAAAAAACATTTGCTACAGCTTTCAGCAATAGCCTAATCCAAAATCTAAGCTTTGCTGCCTGCTTGGTCACTTAACTGAAGTGCCCTTTATGATTCTCTGGCCTTCATTTAAATGCCACAGCATTTTCCAGAGCCACATTGAACCTCTGCCTCCCTTTCATCCAAAATCATTTTTCATTTTACAAATCCCCATGTTAACTAATGCTTAGCCCTTGTTTTCTGACATTACACCCTTCTCAGTTTGCATTGCCTAGGATCTGTGTGCATTAACCTTTCCATTATGAGGATCCCTTCAACCTCTCAGTTGAGACTTGTGTGTCCATCCTAAAGTAGTGAGTTAGATCGTGAATTGGATCCACTTTGTATGCACTAATCTTGCATAAATCCTATTGACAGAAGAAACAGTCAAAACTTCATCTCTCTATATAGTTGTCATATTTGACATGAACTGAAATCTTCTCAAAAGAAAACCTGTATCATTTGATAATACAAAATTATGGATGCTCTCAATACTTATACATATTCTCTCATTATACTTCATAACTTTTCCAACAATTTAATGAGACTACATTTCTCCTTCTAGGTTTGGTTGGTTACTTGCTTGTTTGGCTTGGATTGATTTGGCTTTTGAGATGGATTCTCAGTGTGTGTAGCCTTGGCTAACCTAGAACTTGCAATGTAGATCAAGATGTACTTGAACTCACAAGAGATCTGCCTGCCTCTGCCTCTCAATGCTGAGATTAAATGCATATACCACCACACCCAGCTCCCCTTTCTTAACAGTATATAGTCCAGTTTTGTATCACATATATCTCATACTACACTTGCTATTGCTAGCAGAATGATTATAGAAACTAGACTATAACCTTTGAGAGCCAGGAAAATACATGATTAGAGGGCAGGAATAAATGTAAACATTATACAGTATAGTTAAGACAAACATGAAAATATCTCTGCCTAATACTTGTCATTGTTCTTTCATTTATTCATTCAACAACAATTTGTTGAGTTACTACTGCATGCCAGGCATTATTTTATACAGCAAGAAAACAGCATTGAACAAACAGGACATGGTTTTTAGTGATGTGGAATTTGTTTCACTTTCAGAAAGAAAAAAAAAGAGGATTCTTATCACTCAAATAGTGTCTTACAGTATTCCTTCTCTTGGTCTTTAGGACTATTATTCAAGTTTGGACCTCTTAGGAGAGAAAATGTAATGACATTGACAAGCTATATTGAAGGTATAAAGAAGCCAAATGAAAGAGCTGTAACAATCTGGCTAAAAAATAATAAACTATTTGTTTATTATAACCCAAGTATAAAGAAAATACTCAAAACTCCATACAGATGAAAATGAATGATTAAATAATTACTAAATTGGAAGGAGGAGATAGGTACACAGAAGTATGCTAAGTGATTTCTGTATATACTATAACTAAAGTAAAGCAAACAACTCACTGTCTGTTAGGATGAGGTATGCATGACTTCCTTCCAAGGAAGCCAAGTACAAACCAGGGAAATTTGGCAGTGGAGAGATCTGACAAGCTCTCTGCCTGTGGATCCCAGCTAACCTTAACAGTTCTCTTGTTGATCCTCAGAGTTCCCGGCAATGGTGTGTTTAAAACAGCATTTTACCTCTGGGTTTCTTCCCCAGAACCTCAGACAAATTCCAATTTCGGATCATCCTACAAAATATCTGACCAAGACTCCTCAAAATTGGCAAGATCTTTGAAAGCAAGAAAATTGTGAGACTCTATCCAAGTCATGAGAAGCCTAAAGATAGGTCACAAGTCAGTATGATCATTCTAGGTAAGATTCTAGAATAGAGAAGGCTACTAGGTAAAAGCTCTAAAAATCTGAATAAAGAGATTTATTTAACAATAACTTATCAGTACTGCTTGATTAGTTGTAAAAATGCATCAGAATAATGTAAGGTGAAATAAATAGGAGAAACTGAGCGCATGTCGTGGAAAAGGCTCTGCTGTACTATCATCTTAATTGTTCTGTAATCTAAAACTCTTAATTTTTTTCTTTTATTGAAAATAAGTTTTTTCCATACAATACATACTCTGATTACAGTTTCCCATGCCCCAGCGCATCCCAGAGCCTCCCCTTCTTATCCAAATATCTATCTATCTATCTGTCTGTCTATCATTAGATAGCCAGAAAAGGGGAAATCATTTGAAATGTAAATAAAAATATATCGAATGAATAAATAAAAAAAGAAAAGAAAATAGGCATTTAAAGAATAATAATGGCATAAGGTAAAACAAAACCAAACAAACTGGAATAGGATAAAATAGACATAAGTAAAAGAGCCAGAGGAAAAGTACAGGAAATGCGTATAGACACAGAGATACACACATTTGCATACACAAATAAAAAACTGGAAACCATCATATATATGCAAAATAAAAAAATTTTAAGAGTTTGCTAAAGAGAAATACAGTTCTTAGGTCGCATAACTACTTTCTCTACCTAACAAAGGCCTGTGGCTTTCTAAGTGATTTCAGGACAACTTATAGAGAAGAACTCTTGATGGAGGAACTAGAAAGGGAGCCAACATTTGAAATGTAAATAAATAGAATAATTTTTTAAAAGATGTCTTTTGCTACTATAGTACAATAAAAATCATATCGAGACCATTACTTTGTACAATCAATACATGCTAGTAAAGAAACAGTCTCTTTTTCAAGCCATTCATTGCAAAAATGGCATCCAACCCCATGTCCCATCTCTGATGCTCTTCTCCCCAGCCTGCTGATGACCTATGTCCAGCGCTTCTCTTGCAACTTCCCCACTAGTCTCTCTGGGATGCATTTAACTTTTGTTCTTCAAGATAGCAACAAAGGGTTATTATTAACCCCAGTACCAAGACCCTCCAGGGAGCATATTGTTTATTGTTTGCAGCACAATTAATCCCATAGTACCTATTCTGAAGGGGGGAAGGATGTAACTTTGAATATTTAAAAATCTCCAAAAAGCTAATACACACCTTATTCTAATAATCATCTCCCACAAGAAGAGAGAGAGCCCTAAATTCAATGGCAAGTCATTCTCAAGTTAATGAATATTTGAAAATATTTTTAGCATTTTTCTCTCCAGCACAGAAAATACAAAAGAAGAAAATTCCCCAAAGACATTAGCTGAGGTGTGCAGTCATGGAAATCTAGCATACCATAGGTGACACACTGAAGTACCACATGAATGACTGACATCATCAGTATTTCCAGAAAGGAAATCCAGGTGGCTTTGTGTTATCTACTATGTGCCAAACATTGCTCTGTAGAATTGGAGCCATTGCCATGATTGGCTTTACTATGTCGTCATTAGGCCTTTGGAACTATTTAGGATGAGTGTAGAAAGGTTTGGGATTTTGAGCTAGAAAAGACCTCAAACGCTATAAGCATTGTGAGACATTCCAGTTGTAGCCTGAACATCAGGAGGCTGAGAGAAGTGTGAATAGAGGAGGTCCGGCTCGTTAAGTTTTAGAATGGAGTAACAACTCTATCAGGAACTTAGCAAGGAGCTATTCATATGATATTCTGGCAAAGAATCTGACCTCATTCTTCCCATGTACCAGGAAAGTTAATGAGGTTGAATTTAAAGATAATAGACTGATTCGGTTGGTGGGAGATATTTCAAGGCAAAATAGTACTCCAGCCATTACTGTTTGCTAAATTTATCCAAACCTATAGTGAGAACAAGCAAATAATAGACAGAGTTTTTTTAGGTTTCTTAGTTGTCCACAAGACCCTACTTTTGAAGACATCACACATTTATATGTGTAATACTGAGAAGTAATTCTGGCTGCCTTACCGCTACTGGCTAGCTTTTATAACATTGGAAGGCACTTTACAGGTTGCTAGAAAGAAACAGTCATCAAACTGTGAACTTGCATGTCAATCTGCCAGATAAAATGTACCTGTAGTGAAATAATGCTCTAATTGTTAATGGAGCAAACTAGGTACTGAAGGTATTTAAGGCATATTCTGAAGGAGGGAATTTGTGACTGGAACTGTGTAGGTTCATGACGAGGGAGACCATGAGCCCTTTGAAGGAATCTACTGTTTCTTGCTAAATAGTCAATTTGTCTTCTAAATAATTCTGTTTATACTGGTATGAGAGTGTTACCTTCAGCCTTGGTCAGAGATATATCTTTTTTAAGTGAAGAGCAATGAATGTAGAGACTCAATGGCTGGACAAGGTTCTGAGAAAAGTATTCATCTTTCAATAGTATCTCCATATCACTCTTTCCAAGGCTCAGGGAACATCATAGAAGAACAGTCAAGAAGAATGTAAGAACCAAATAATGGTGGTGGGGCAAAAAAATGCTTTTAGGCATGATATGGCCCATGCACTTAAAAATTTGTAGAAATAGGGCTGAAGAGATGGTTCGTGGGTAGAGCACCAACTGCTCTTCTAAAGATCATGGTTCAAATCCCAACACTGACATGGTGGCTCACAACCATCTGTAAAGAGATTCAACGCCCTCTTCTGGTGTCTGAGGATAGCTACAGTATACTTATATATAATAAATAAATCTTTTTAAAAAATTGTAGAAGCTTCAGTTACCTGCACGGAATAGGCACCATCACCTTTCAGTCATGGATGGGAATAGGGCTCATGGGGTCAAACCCCACCCCAGAGATCTATGGGCTGCTGATGGCTACTAGAGGAAATTAAACCATTGTCTTCAATGGTGTCAACAGGAATGAGCTAGATAGCTCCACACCCATGCTAATGTGAGTAGCCCTGGTTAAACTCAATGAGTCACAAAGCAAAAAGGCATAATGATGGGAAGGGGACTAGTTAAGGGGAGGGAGTAGAACAAGACAGGATGGGATTGTGAGTGGGAATAGATTGTTTTATACACAAGTATGAAATTGTCAAAGAACAAATTGAGTTCTGTAAATACGCAGTTTGGGTAAGGAAAAGAGCACAAGTAAGCTTAAGGTGCTAAACGATGACAATCAAAGAGGCTATCAAGTTGGGAGGTGGAGGACATGGGAGGGACTTGAAGGAGGTTAGGAGGGAGGAACTGAAGGGGGAAAGGAAGGAGGGAATGTGTTGTAATTCTGTCTCAATTAAAAGTGATTAAAAATAAAATACTTGTTTAAAAAGAGGCTCCATTATTGGAGAGAAATCTCCTTCACTGGAACAATAGGAAAGATTTCCTTAGAATAAAATCTTATCCATCAAAGATTTTAATTTGTGAAAATACAGTTGATAAGAAAGAGAGCTGGAACTGTGCATCAGAAGGAGTTCCATGCTTGAAAACAATCACTTAGGAAAGTTTTATGCTAGAGTAAGCCTGGAAGGCATAGAGGTCTGTGATCCAAGGGGACCAGGCTCCATCTGGAACTAGCAGTGCAATTCGACAGTGTCTTCCATGCACTGGAACTGCAAGTACAAAAGTGCAAAATTAAGGGGCCTTTAGCATCTTGTTTCACAGTTCCAGGCAGCTGAAAAGGCTAAGCAGTGTGAAACAGGGTTGGAATATGTGCAAGGAGGCCATGAGAGGCCATTTTATTAAACTGTGAAAGTAAAACCTAATTTACAACAGGGAACTCAGGATGCTCAAGAATCTAAGACCATGGAACATCCAAGGAAAGCTACAAGCATGTAATGGAACTGGCCTTTAAAAAAGAGGCTATGTGTGCTTCAGGAAGCAGAACTGAAGAAGTGGAAATGTCTAAATCCTTTAGGACCATGACAAGTCCCTGAAGTCCAACCTGAACCTACAGGATTTGGTGTTTTCCCTGATGTGGTTCATTCTTGCCCGGTCTTTCCTTGCTATGTCCCTATGCCTCCCTTTGGAATGAGAGTGTTTATTCTGTGACATTGTATATTCAACTATGGGACTTGTTTTTATTTTACAGGCATTTACACTTAAGAGCTAGCCTTGAGGATCAAAATAGACTTGTGCTTTCTACTTTTAAACAATGATGGAACTATTAAAGACTATGAGGAATTTTTTAATTAGAGTGAATGCATTTTTCATATGAGATGGCCATGGCCCTACAGATGGACAGAGGAGAAGATTATGGATTATAAGTGAGATGTTAGTAGATATGGTCAATTTTTCATCATATAGTGTTGCCTAGGAGACAAGCTTCTGGGCACACCTGTGAGAGATTAATAATGAGAGGACTAAGCCAGACTGATAGGCTCCAAACTGACATTTCAAGAGACTAGACCTAAGTTCCTGTTTTCCAGAACTAAGTAAGCTGGGCAAGTCATTTCCTGGAGGGAAAAAAAAATACAGCCCACAGATATCTAATCAGGAGCTGCCTCAACATCAGGCCTGAGACAAAAATAGTCAAAATAAGTCAGCAACAGTTTCTAGACCCCTCAGCAATAGTTCTGGAAAGTCCCCAGTAACTAATCCCAAAGTCACCTATACCCTTTAGAGACCAAGCTGGTCAATCAAGATAAAGGTCACCTATCCCTCCCTGGAATTCCTTAATCTGTTTTACATTGAGCCTGCAAGCTCAACCCCAGGTGTTCATTTTGATAAGTGGTAGACCCCTTCATGCAGGATTTCTGCAGAATAAATGTTCTTTGCTTTTGCATAATATTTGAATCTGGGGCATAATTCTTCAGCAAATCACAGAGCCTTATTAGGATGATGTTGGTGAGAAGATTCACCCTAACTGTGAACCTCACAGATGCCTGGGCTAGAGTCCTGGTCTGAGTACAAAGGAAAAGCATGATGAACACAAGTATTCATCACGCTCAGCTTCTAGACTGCAGAGGCCATGTGGCTAGTTGGCACGAGCTCCTGTTCCTGTGGGTTCCCTGCCATGACAGGCTGCACTCTAAAGCTGTGAGCCAAAATTACCCCTTCCTTCCATAAGTTTGTTTCATTGTTTGATAGTTTCATACTGCATATTATGTGCTTTGATCAAATCTGTGCCCAAACCCTGTCTTCAGATTCTTCCTGTCTCACCACCACCACTTTGCCTTCCCAGCTTCATACACTCATTTCTTATTTATTAATTAATTTACTTACTGTTGGTGTCCAGGATTGGCCACATAACACCACATAGACTCTGATCTCAGATATGATGAAAACTTATTAAAGGTTTGATTCAGGCTGATCAATCAAGACCACAAAAAAAAAAAAAGGATATGGGAGCCTAACTGTGTTACTAGTCTGTTCTTAGGACTGACTTTTTATAGAGAAAAAATAGGTTCAAAAGTTTAAGAGGAAAGGAGGGGAGTGGTACAACATTTTGACTTACTAGACAGAGTATTATCAGGTAAGTTTTAACCTGATTGGTCCTAAGTGAAGTAAGAGAGATAGAGGGCAGGTAGTAAGCAGGAATTTCAGAATACTGAGATAACAGAGCATAAGGAATATGACTATAATGTTTTGGTTTATTGTCAGTTAAAGTAATAACTCCTAAAAAGTGGATGAACTTAATTTCACCTTATGAGCAACATGGAGGCTACATACAACATGGCTACAGTTATGTCAAACCATATCATTTACTTGACATCTCAATTGTAGCTTCTCCATCCTTTCCTCCTAGTCTCTCCTCATCCCATCTCCCTGCCATCCTCCTTTCTTCCTTTTTCTCCTCAGAAAGGGCACAGAAAAGGGGAGGCCTTCCATGGATATCAACCCACCTTGGCATATCAAGTTGCAGTAGGACCAGGTGCATCTTCTATTGCGGCTAGGCAAGGCACTCCAGTTTAGGGAAAGGGATCCAAAAGCAGGTAACAGTAAGATACAGTTCCTGCTCCAACAGTTACATATGTGCCAAAGGCCTATGTCCATCCCACATATGCTCTCTAGAGCTTGATGGTTCAGTCTCTGTGGGTCCCTACAGTGCTCATTTTTTAAACACACTGAGTACATTTAGTGCTACCTTTATGTGCAAAGCTGTGGGGTCATCTTCTGGAATATGGGTAGCCTCTGAGGGCTCATCACTGAAGAAAAAAAAAAACTTTCTCTACCCTGGTGACTATCAATTGACAATGAGTCCTCAGGCAGGGGTGGGACTTCATCTCCTCCCTGTTCCAAGCTAGCTTGATCTTGTGCAGGTCTTGTGTATGCAGTCACAACTGTTAGTTCAAGTATGCAACCATATTGTGATATCCAACAAATGCTGCTTTGCTGAAGGCATATACTCCTTCTGGGTCTCCTCTGACCCTTTTATGATGATCCCTGAGTCTTAGTGGGAGGTGATATGATAGAGATATCTCATTTATAGTTAGCAGTCTTTAGTCTTATTCTCTCATCAATGAGTTGTAGACCTTTTTATTAATAACCATCAACTGCCAAAAGAAGCGTCTCTAGTGAGGGCTGAGAGGTGCACAATTAGTGTGAGTATAAAGATAAGAACATAAGAGGAAGATTGTTATGTCTGTTTAACAAATAATAGTATCAGGTCCCCACACATACATAGGGCCTATGACCCTAATAATGGTACCAGGCATGAGTACTATCTTGTGCAATAAGCCTGAAATCAAACCAGAAAGTGATTCATTCTTCTCATATCATTTCTACCACTATTGCAACAGAGTGCATATCTTGCCAAAACAATTAGCTCACATAGCTCATGGGTGGATAAGACTAGTGATGACTTTGCTTCCCTGGTAACATGCATAGAACTATCCAACACTGTGAAAGGTAACCAATAGAGGTGAAGCGTCCAAGTCAGAACCAGCTTGATGAGTCCGTGTCCTATAATTTAAATGCACAGATTCTTCAGCAATTGGTTTTACTATCAAGTTTAAGAAAGTAATGAAGGATAATGGCCACAATACCTGTAATATTTCAGGGATTCTATGGGAACCCACTAACTCAGAAGATGTAACCATACCTGGCTTTTTTATTTGGTAGCCTACAGTACCTGGACAAGGCACTATCCACAAAAACAGGGTAACTCCACTTACACCTCCTTCTTATACATGTACATATATTTAGGAATCTTTGGTAATAGTAAGTTTCCATATAGTATTTTCAAGAGTCTGTAGTGTTAATTAGTAATACCACTTTTCACACTGTGGAAGAAATTTAACCCAGCAACATGGATACTCTGATCATGTCCAAAGACCTTCTAGGTCTGTGTGATCTCGCTGGAGTGCAAACATGCCTTTAGTACACGCCTTTGATCCTTCTGTCTAGAATCCTTAGAACACACTTTTAATTCCAAACAATAACATCTAATTGAGGGGCAGACAAAGTGATGAATCAGAGAAAGATTTGACAGAAAGAGTCAGAGATAGGATACGCCCAACTCTCATGACAACACAGGAAAAAGACTCTAAGAGATCTCCCATGCTAGTGGATTGGCAGAATTAACATAGTAAAAATGGCCATTCTACCAAAGGCAATCTATAGATTCAATGCAATCCCCATAAAAATCCCAACATAATTCTTCAAAGACATGGAAAGAGCAATTCTCAAATTCGTCTGGAAAGGAAAAAAAAACAGAATAGCAAAAACAATCTTTAACAATAAAAGAACAGCTGAGGGAAATCACCATCCCTGACCTCAAGCTCTACAACAGAGCAACAGTGATTAAAAGCTGCATGGTATTGGTACAGAGACAGACACGCTGATCAATGGAATAGAACTGAAAACCCAAAAATAAAACCACACACTTATAGACACTTGATCTTTGACAAAGAAGCCAAAAATATACAATGGAAAAAAGAGATCACCTTCAATAAATGGTGCTGGTCTTACTACCTGTTAGTATGTAGAAAAATAAAAATAGACCCATATTTGTCACCTTGAACAAAGTTCAAGTCCAAGTAGATCAAGGACCTCAACATAAAGCCAGATACACTGAATCTAATAAAAGAGAAAATGGGAAAGAGCCTTGAACTCATTGGCACAGGGGAAATTTCCTAAACAGAACTCCAATGGCTCACACTCTAAGATCACTGATAAATGGGACCTCATAAAACTAGAATGCTGGGCTGGAGAGATGGCTCAGTGGGTAAGAGTTCTTCCAGAGGTCCTGAGTTCAAAATCCCAGCAACCACGTGGTGGCTCACAAGCATACATAATGAGATCTGGTACCCTCTTCTGGTGTCTGAAAACAGCTACAGTGTACTTCTATATACTAAATAAACAAATCTTTTTTAAAAAAAATTGTATCTTTTGGCCTCCTGGCTACTGCACCTGTCTCCCCTCTCCCTCCTGCCTCTTCTCACAGGGTCCAGTTCAGCCTGGTCATATCCACTCTGGACTCTCCAAAATGTCACCTCTCTGAGTATGCTCTCCCACATACCTACAATAAACCTTCTTCTCCACTATATGTAAAAATAAAAATAAAAAAATGACAGGAATGCTTCTGTAAGGCAAAGAACATAGTCAATAAGACAGATTGGCAACCTGTAGATTGGGGAAAAAAAACTTCACTAACCCCACATCCAATAGAGGGCTAATATTCAAAAGATATAAACCACCAAAACTCCAAACAACCCAATCAAAAAATGGGGTATAAAACTAAACTGAGAATTCATAACAGAGGACTCCCGAATGGCTGAGTAGCACCTAAAGAAATATCCAAAGTCCTTAGTGATCAGAGAAGTGCAAATCAAAATGACCCTGAGATTCTACCTTATACCAATCAGAATGGCTAAGATCTAAACCTCAGGTGACAACACATGTTGGAGAGGATGTGGAAAAAGGAACATTCCTCCATTGCTGGTGAGATTGCAAACTGGTACAACCACTCTGGAAATTAATCTGGAGGTTCCTCAGAAATTTGGAAATAGATTTACCTGAAGACCCAGCAATACCACTCTTGGGAATACCCAAAAAATGCCCCATCATGCCACAGGGGTATGTGTTCCACTATGTTCATAGTAGAAAACAACACAGATGTCCCACGACAGAAGAATGAATACAGAAAATGTGGTTCATTTACAAAATGGAATACTACTCAGCTATTAAGAACAAGGACATCATGAGTTTTGCAGGCAAAAGGATAGAACTAGAAAATATCATCCTGAGTGAGGTAACTCAGACACAAAAGGACAAGCATGGTGTGTACTCACTAATAGGTGGATATTAGCCAAAAACAAAAGTACAAAATACCCAAGATACAGTTCACAGAACTCAAAAAGGTAAACAAGCTGAAGGGCCCAAGTGAGGCCCTCAATCCCACTTGGGAGGGAGAAGAAAGTAATCACAAGGGGGTGGGAGGGAGGGGCCTGGGAGGTAAAGGGGCTGGAGTGATGAGAAGAGGGAAACAGGATTAGATATTGGGTGGGGGAAAAGGATTAAAGCCCTGAGGCTTTAGCAGAAAGAATGGAAATAGGCAATCTTGGGAGGTAGGAGATTGGGGAGACCCTCCAGAATGTACCAGAGAACTGGGAGGTAAGAGACTGTCGGAACTCAAAGGGAGGGACTCTAGATTAAAGATGCCCTTCAGTGAAGAGAGAGAACTTGTAGAGCCCACCTCTAGCAGAAAGACAGGGCATCAAGTGAGGGATGGAGTTGCCTTCCCACAGTCAAAACTCTTGACCCATAATTGGGTCAAGAATTGGGTCAAAGAACTGCAGGGATGGAAATGGGGAGGATCCTTAGGGAAAAAAAGGATCCAGAGATAGGCCCAAAGAGGGATCCAGCTCTAGAGGAGGACCCAAGGCCTGAAACTATTACTGAAGCTATGGAAGGCTCACAAAAAGGGACCTATCATGACTGCCCTCCGAAAGACACAACGAGAAACTGAAAAAGTCAGATGCAGATATTTTTACCCAACCAATGGACAGAAGCTGCTGACCCCTGTGGTTGAATTAGGGAAAAGCTGGAAGAAGCTGAGGGGGAGAGCAACCCTGTAGGAGGACCAGAAGTCTCAATTAACCTGGAACCCCAAGATCTCTCAAACACTGGACCACCAACCAAGCAGCATACATCAGCAGATATGAGGCCCCCAGCACATATACAACAGAGGACTGCCAGGTCTGGGTAGGTTCAGTCAGAGAAGATGCACCTAACCCTCAAGAGACTGGAGGCCAAACCAAACAAAGACCAAACAAGGAAGGAGAACTTCAGACCAATCTCCCTCATGAACATCGATGCAAAAATATTCAACAAAATTCTGGCCAATCAAATCCAAGAATGCATCAAAACTATAGTTCACCACAATCAGGTAGGCTTCATCCCAGAGATGCAGGGATGGTTCAATATACAGAAATCCATCAATGTAATCCACGGCATAAACAAATTCAAGAAAAAAAAACACATGGTCATTTTGTTAGATGCTGAAAAGGCTTTTGACAAAATCCAGCATCCCTTCATGATAAAAGTCTTGGATAGATCGGGAATCCAAGGCCCATACCTAAACATAGTGAAAGCAATATACTGCAAACCAGTAGCCAACATCAAATTAAATGGAGAAAAACTTGAAGCAATCTCACTAAAATCAGGGACCAGACAAGGCTGCCCACTCTCTCCCTATCTATTCAATATAGTACTTGAAGTTCTAGCCAGAGCAATCAGACAACAAGGAGGTCAAAGGTATACAAATTAGAAAGGAAGAAGTCAAAATATCACTATTTGCAGATGATATGATCATATACTTAAGTGACCCCAAAACTTCCACCAGAGAATTCCTAAAGCTGATAAACAACTTCAGCAAAGTGGCTGGATATAAAATTAACTCAAACAAATCAGTAGCCTTCCTCTACTCAAACGATAAACAAGCTGAGAAAGAAATTAGGGAAATTACACAATAGTCCCAAATAGTATTTCATACCTTGGTGTGACCCTAATGAAGCAAGTGAAAGATCTGTATGACAAGAACTTCAAGCCTCTGAAGAAAGAAATCGAAGAAGATCTCAGAAGATGGAAAGATCTCCCATGCACATGGATTGGCAGGATCAAAATAGTAAAAAATGGCCATCTTGCTGAAATCAATCTACAGATTCAATGCAATCCCCAACAAAATCCCAAATCAATTCTTCATAGATCTAGAAAAAGCAATTCTCAAATTCATCTGGAATAACAAAAAACCCAGGATAGCAAAAACTATTCTCCACAACAAAAGATCTTCTGGGGGAATCACCATCCCTGACCTCAAGCTCTACTACAGAGCAGTAGTGATAAAAAAAAAAAAAAACTGTTTGGTATTGGTACAGAGACAGGCAGAAAGATCAATTGAATAGAATTGAAAACCCAGAAAAGAACCCACACACCTATGGTCACTTGATATTTGACAAAGGAGCTAAAAACATCCAGTGGAAAAAAGACAGCATTTTTAACAAATGGTGCTGGATCAACTGGAGGTCTGCATGCAGAAAAATGCAAATTGACCCATTCTTATCTCCTTGAACAAAGCTCAATTCCAAGTGGATCAAGGATCTATACATAAAACCAGACACACAGAAGCTTATAGAGGAGAATGTGGGGAAGAACCTTGAACACATGGGCACAGGGGAAAAGTTCCTGAATAGAGCACCAATGGCTTATGCTCTAAGAGTAAGAATCGACAAATGGGACCTCATAAAACTGCAAAGCTTCTATAAGGCAAAGGACATAGTCAATAGGACAAAACGACAACCAACAAATTGGGAAAAGATCTTTACTAGCCCTACATCCGATAGAGGGCTAATATCCAATGTATACAAAGAATTCAAGAAGTTAGTCTCCAGAGAATCAAATAACCCTATTAAAAATGGGGTATAGAGCTAAACAGGGAATTCTCAACTGAGGAAACTCAAATGGCTCTAAAGCATCTGAAGAAATGTTCAGTATCCTTAGTTATCAGGGAAATGCAAATCAAAACAACACTGAGATTCCACCTTACACCAGTCAGAATGGCTAAGATGAAAAACTCAGGAACAGCAGATGCTGGAGAGGATGTGGGGAAAGAGGAACACTTCTCCATTGTTGGTGGGATTGCAAGCTTGTAAAACCACTCTGGAAATCAGTTTGGAGATTCCTCAGAAAATTAGACACTATTACCTAAGGACCCAGCTATACCACTCCTGGGCATATACCCAGAAGATGCTCCTACATGTAATAAGGACACATGCTCCACTATGTTCATAGCTGCCTTATTTATAATAGCCAGAAGATGGAAAGAACCCAGATGTCCTTCAACAGAGGAATGGATACAGAAACTGTGTTATATATACACATGGAGTACTATTCAGTTATTAAAAACAATGAATTCATTAACTTCTTAGGCAAATGGATGGAACTAGAAAGTGTCATCCTGAGTGAGGTAACCCAAATCACAAAAGAATGCACATGGTATGCACTCACTGATAAGTGGATATTAGCCCAAAAACTCAAAATAAACAAGTTACAATTCACAGAGCACAGGAAGCTCAAGAAGAAGGAGGACTTAAGTGAGGGTGCTTTGGTTCCTCTGAGAAAGGGAACAAAATACTCACAGGAGCAATAAATGAGACAAAGTGTGGAGCAGAGGCTGAAGTAAAGGCCACCCAAAGACTGCCCTACCTGGGGATTCATCCTATAAACAGTCAGCAAACCCCGACACTATTATGGACGACAAGAAGTCCATACCAAAAGGAGCAGGCCGCCATGGTTGTCTCCGGAGGGGCCCTGCCAGAGCCTTACACATACAGAGGCACATTGGTCTGGGCATTGGGTCCACAATGGAGGAGCTGGATGGTGGTCTGGAGGAGCTGAAGAGGTTTACAGCCCCATGGGAAGAACAATGATGTTGGCCACCCAGACGCCCCAGGACTTCCAGGAACTAAACCATCAACCAAGGGGTACACATGGTTCCAGCCAAAAATGTGGCAGAGGAATGCCTTGCTGGGCATCAGTGGGAGGAGTGGTCCTTGGTCAGGTGAAGGCTCAATAGATGCCCCAACAAAGGGAAATAGAGGGGGAGAGGTGGGAGTGGGTCGGGTGGAGGGACACATACTTGGAGACAGGGTGGGAGGAGGGGTTGGGGGTTTTTGGGGAGGGGGGAAACCAGGAAATTTTTCACCATTTGAAATGTAAATGAAGATTATATTCAATTTAAAAAAAGAGAGAAAGACTGGAGGCCCCAGAGAATTTATAGGTCTCAGGGGCGGGGAACATCCTTGTGTAGAGAGAGGATCAGGGAGGAATTATGGGATGTGGAACAGTTGGAGGGTGGATGGGAAGGGAATAAAATCTGGAGTATAAATAAATAAATAAATAAATAAATAAATAAATAAATAAATAAATAAATTTTAAAAAGAGAACAGCACAAGGAGCGAGAGTCTGTCAGGATACCAGCAGTCCAGTTCAAAAGTGACACCAAACACAAATCAGCAGCTAATGCCAGGAGTTCTGTGCTGTGCCTCTCTCACAGGTCTTGCCTCCACAAAACATCACATGAGTCGGCTTCAGGAAACCATCATACGAGTCTGCATCTCATGGCACAATCAGAAATTTCCATTTCGCATAGATACAGTGGAATTTTATTAAACTACTAAAAAATGAAGCCATGACATTTGTTGGAAAATCGGTGCAATAGAAGGTCATTGTGTTAGGCCAAATAAGGCAGACGAATAGCACATTTTTCACTCATATGTAGAATACAAATTTTAATTTATACTGTGTATGCATATATATGTACATGTATATTTGATCATGAAAGTAGAAATGAGAATATGTGAGGGGAAGAAGCAATCTTAAGGGAGAGTGGTGGGTGGGGAAGAAAATGTAATGGAACTGCTACGACAGAAGAGTGGAGGACTATTTGTGGGGGAAAATGACACTAGGAGGAGGGGCCAATGGGAAGGAAAGGACGTGAGAAGATGAATAAGAAAAAATATAATGACAAATATGTATGAAATTCTATAATTATACACATCGCCTTGCATGCTAATAAAACAAATTGATTGCTGTGCTACATTTTGCTTGACCACATTTTCCTGGTCTCACTGCCCTAAGAATTGAGTGACATTTTGTGTGGGAAGGCATTAAAACAGTGGATAATTTGCCCTGTGCAAATCTAGTGTTTATTAGCAAGTAGGTGATTAGCCAGACAAATTCATTCTCGAGAAGTTGTCCCTAGGTGAAAATATTGTATATGTACATCTTAAGACCCTCTCTTACTTAAACTGGAGATTTGTGAGTTTTTCCTTAGAAACTCATGGGCTGATATGCATCTCTACTCTTACCTTACTTTGAGTATAACACTTTTACCTGTTTTATGTTTTATTTCTGCATGTTCCCTCAAAATATTAAAACTGCTATTTACTGCCTTTGGCAAAAGTATATACAAGGGCTAATGAATAACAGACTAGTTGTATTTAGAAAATATGGCTTTTCAGGACCTTCATGACCTCAAAATCTTCCAACTAGTCTTCCTCTCCACAGCCAGGACTAGCTGTGACTACCCACTGAGAAATTAAAATATAATGACTCCATCCTTCCTCCACAAGTGATGCTCTCTTTCTTACTTCAGTGACCCAACAGTCTCCCTCCAAGCTAGACCCTCTGGGCTTTCTCCCTTGCTGTAGTGTAAGATTGTCCCCAATATTATCAACGAAGAACATTCATTAGCTTCTTCCAAACCAGAATCCCCAGGGCTGCTTGAACTTCTTCACTCAATTGATCCCCCAGTGCATGTTCTCAGCTCAGCAGGTGGAACTTGTGCCACTCTGGGTAAAGCATCATCTGGGGTTAACAGTGGGTTCATATTCTACCTTCTGATGCCACATGTATTCTGGACTAGAAAAATCCAGGACGACTTTTCTCCTCAAAGTCCTTCTAATTATTGACCCAGTTTTTTAAAGATAGGATGTTGTCCAAACACTTTGATTCTGCTTCAATTTGACTGAGTTGGGAAACAGAACTCATTAAGTCCCTACTACTCTGAGAAGAGACAGGAGAACAAAAGGCTAATTCTTAGGACGAGGAGCCCTAGAAGGTCACAGATTTCTATAACGTAGAGTGATGGTAGCAAATGGAGAAAATGCAATATAACTTGGATTATTGTCTAATTGTGCAATTTATCATTTTTATCCACTCTCAGGACTTTTAGAGTTAAATTTCTACTATAACGTTTTGGATAAATCAAGTAAGGAAATGTCTTCCATGTTTACAGCTTCAATGACATCGCTTCTCTATGGTTGTAAAGCCTGAAACAGATGCAGATGTAAATGTTCAACCTCTTCCAGAAGATTCCAGGTTGGTAACTAAAAGAACAGAGTATTCACTATGTCGATTTTTTTATTGCTTTGTGTGTATATGTGGCTTTCCTTCATGCGTGCAGTGCTCCTAACCTCTCATCCATCTCTCCAGCCCCATTTGTAACCTTTCTTGATTCTTTATTTCAACTATGGATTTCAATCCACTCGTAAAATGCAACCAACATCTGAAAAATAAATTTAAATACAATAAAATAAAACGGAAAAAATATTTCATGTACAGCAAAAGTATCTTTTTTATTTTTATTTTTATTTTTTATTTTCTATATTCTTTGTTTACATTCCAAATGCTTTCTCCCTTCCCAGTTCCCCCCTCCCCATATGTCCCATAAGCCCTCTTCTCTCCACCCATTCCTCAATAACCCCCCCCCTCTCATTTCTCTGTCCTGGTACTCCCCTACAATGCTGGACCAAGTCTTGCCAGGACAAGGGCCTTCCTTCTTCTTGAGAATCATTTGATATGCTAATTGTGTCTTGAGTATTCAGAGCTTCTGGGTTAATTAATATATCTTGTAAAATTTTTAAGTTTTATATGTATATATGAAATTAAATTAATTCTGTTCAAATATTCTTAAATATGATACTTTATGAATTTTTATTAAAAACCATAGCTAGGAAATACCCTGAATACATCAATAAGAAAGTTCCCAGATAATGTGACCTTTTAACCATATGAGCTCACAAATAAGGAAATTTGAAATATGCATGAAGTGTCACATATAGATTCTCTTTAAAGACCTTATATTGAGTAGTTGTGACACAAACTGTAATGCTAGCACTTGAGAGGTGGGGGCAGAAGAATCAGACATTCAAAGGTATCCTTGACATACATTTTGATGTCAGCCCAGGCTACATAAGATCTTGCCTCAATAAGAGACAGACAGACAGACAGACAGACAGACAGACAGAGAAAGAGAGAAGGAAGGAAGGAGAGAGAAAGGAAGGAAGGAAGGAAGGAAGGAAGGAAGGAAGGAAGGAAGGAAGGAAGGAAGGAAGGAAGGAAGGAAGGAAGGAAGGAAGGAAGGAAGGAAGGAAGAGGGGTGTCATGGCTTCATGTGATTCCCTGCAAAATGTTTTATATGTGATTTAGCAAATTATCAAAGAAAACTAATCTAGAAATTAATGAATCCTGCTCTAAAATACCTGCTTTCAAATTTCCTAGGTTCCTAAAATTCCTTCAAATGTTAAAATCTCCTCTTATAGCAAAGTAGAACTCTAGATCTAAAGACTGCAAATGTATTTGAATGCGTACATACAGTCCAGTCTGTTATTCTAAATCTCATAGCTTATTGACTTCCCCCACAGCAGGTATGTAGAAATAACAGAGTGACATATTGCTAATGCACAGACCTGTGGCTACTAATGGACTGACACATTCAAAACAGACTTGTGGAATTTTGAGCAGAAATGAAAATCTCTATATTTTAACATCAAGTTAAATAAAAGAAACATGAGTGATTACTATAAATATGAAAGATTACATGAAAATGCTAAAGAGAACCAGGACAGGGAAGCAGGAAGAGGTTGATTGGGAAACAGGGAGAGGGAAGAGGGCTTATGGGACTTTCTGGGATGGGGGATCCAGGAAAGGGAAAATCATTTGAAATGTAAAGAATATAGCTAAGAAAAAAAAGAGAAAAAGAGGAGTCTGGACTAGAATCTGTCACTTGACAAAGGAATGTCCCTGAGTTATATCAACCACACAGTCCCCACGTTCAGGAGCACTAGGTCAACACAAATGGAACTGCATGTTCTGGTGTGTGTGTGTGTGTGTGTGTGTGTGTGTGTGTGCATGAGTGTATGTGTCTGTGTATATGTGTATGTGTGAGTGTGTGTATGTGTATGTGTGCACGTGCTTGCATGAGCATGAGTATGAGCATGCGTGCATTTGTTTTAGTTTTGTTTGGAGTTTGCTTGAAGAGAGAGGAAAAACATAAAGTTGAGTGGGTAGTGAGTTAGGAAAAGATCTAGGAAGGATTGTGTTAGGGGAAAGACTATGATCAAAATATATTGTATGAAATTCTCAAAAAATAGAAACCTTTTTAAAAGAAAAGAAAGCAATGCTAGGGACAATAAATTTGTGGCTGTTCTGAAAAGATGCAGCTGCCCCAGGCATCTGCTAATCATCTGATGTTGTACAACCATTTCCTGCTGGAAGGAAGGGGGCTTATAAGGGTCTGGAGATTCAGACAGTTTCAAGACTCACAAAACCCACTCAGGGTTTGCTAAGCAGGAAACAATTGCGGGAGGAGAGTAGACCCAGTGGAGACGTCTGCAGGCAGCTGGGGCATCTCCAGTGGTGAGCGATTGTCATGTGGCTGCCTTTGTGTCACTAATGGTTCCATAAGTAATATGTTAATTTCCCAAGACTTGAGTGAAGCCATTTCTATTGTCTTTTATCAATATTCAGTCTGGGTTGGACGTATGTTTGGTCACATCTCCTCAAGAAAAGTCGCCCACACTGATCACACAGACTTATTAGACATTGTCTGTGAGACAGCTATTCCTTTTTTGCTGGCCCAAGAGAGAGCTCCGTGTGAAGAAATGCAAGAACTTTCTTACGTAGGATATAAATGAATGTAGGATAGAAATGAAAATAGGAAGGACCAAGCAAATGGGTGCGCAGTCTGGGAAAGCTCATGGTCCATTTCATTTCTGTCTTCTGCAGGTTCCTCTGGTGTACCTCAGAACACCTCTAACTCTCTCACCCCGATTACTCTTTTCCATCTTGACACTCAGGTTTGTCTGTTTGTTTGTTTTCCAAGAAATGAAAAATAAAACTTCATTGACTGAATTCATCCTTCTAGGTCTCACGGATGTCCCTGAACTTCAGGTAGCAGTTTTCACTTTTCTTTTTCTTGCCTATGTATTAAGCATGATTGGAAACCTGGCCATCCTCATTCTCACCCTGCTGGATTCGCACCTTCACACCCCCATGTACTTCTTTCTCCGGAACTTCTCCTTCCTAGAAATTTCTTTCACAAACATCTTCATTCCCAAGGTCCTGGTCAGCATTGCCACGGGAAACAAGAGCATCAGCTTTGCTGGCTGCTTCGCTCAGTATTTCTTTGCCATCTTTCTTGGAGCAACAGAGTTTTACCTCCTGGCTGCCATGTCCTACGATCGCTATGTGGCCATCTGCAAACCCCTGCACTACATGGTAATCATGAGCAACAGAGTCTGCACCCAGCTGGTTCTCTGCTCTTGGCTGGCTGGGTTAATGGTCATTATACCTCCCATCACTTTGATGAGTCAGCAGGACTTTTGTGCATCCAACAGGTTAAATCATTATTTCTGTGACTTTGAGCCTCTTCGAGAACTCTCCTGTTCTGACACAAGCCTCATAGAAAAAGTGGTCTTTCTGGTGGCATCTGTAACCCTGGTGGTGACTCTAATACTGGTAACTATCTCCTATGCATTCATCATCAGGACAATTCTCAAGCTCCCCTCAGCCCAGCAAAGGACAAAGGCCTTTTCCACATGTTCTTCCCACATGATTGTCATCTCCCTCTCTTATGGGAGCTGCTTTTTCATTTATGTTAAGCCTTCAGCAAAAGAAGGGGGCGCATTCAATAAAGGAGTAGCCCTCCTCATTACTTCAGTTGCTCCTTTATTGAACCCCTTCATTTATACCCTAAGGAACCAACAGGTGAAGCAAGCATTCAAGGATAGAGTCAAAAAGCTAGTGACTCTTTAAGGAGTTCAAGAATTGAACTTTTAATGAATGAGTTCCTACAGTGTGCCAAACTCCTTCACACCTACTAGGTACCCAATTAAGAGATCACCTACAATGTGAAAGTTGAAGGTACATTTCAGCCTGTGAAGTGTTAATGTAATGATCTAAATAAGATTTTAAAACTGAAAGGCAATTGAGTTACTCAGTGGTCTGAATTAGAACCAATAAATAGCATCATAAGGAATGACATTTAATCTGAGTCTTGACAAGTAGGAATAAAACAAAAGTACAAAAGAGGAATTAAGATCAAAGGAAGGGGATAACATTTGAAATGTAAATAAAGAAAATATCTAATAAAATAAAAAAAAGTAAAAAATATTAAAGGAATATTGCCAATTGACACACAAAATTTCAATCCAAGGAACTGAAAAAAAATCATTAATTTCACTCAGACCAAACTCAATAAGGAAAAATAAGAGGAACTATTTTGCTTTTGAACTAAATTAAATTCTTACTTAAAGTAAATTAAACATCCATAGTGTTCAGGCACCTGAAATTGGATCAGATCTATCAATTTTCAGCAATTACAGTCATGTAGAACCTACACTGTAGATAACTGATTATGGAGAAATAGAGGAGATTGTAGAGAAAAACACTCTGGTAGAAGTCAAACAGTAAATGCTAAAGATCCTTCCAAATTTAAATAGTAAAAGGGGAAAAAGGAATAATTAGAAAAGCAGTAAAAGTTCATGGGGAGAGTAGCTGAGTGTGGTGGCATACATGTTTAGTTCCAGCCCTTGAAAGGTACAGGAAGACTGATATCTAAGAGTTCAAAGCCAGCCTGGTCTACATAATGAATTCCGGGCCAGCCAGAGCAACAAAGTGAGACAATAAATAAATGAATAAATAAATAAATGAATAAATAAATAAATAAATAAGAAAATACACACACACAAGTCTCAAGAAACATAGATTGCATAGGTTGTTCTAGGTGGCAGTTGCACACGCCTTTAATCTCAGCATTCAGGAAGCAGAGGCAGTCAGATCACTAAATTTTAGGTCAGCCTGATCTACAGAGTGAGTCCCAGAATAGCTAAGGGTACACAGAGAAACCCTGCCTCAAAAATAATTTTTATTAATGTTTATAAAAGAAATATAGGTTGCTGGAAATG
This sequence comes from Apodemus sylvaticus, assembly GCF_947179515.1. NCBI lineage: Eukaryota > Metazoa > Chordata > Mammalia > Rodentia > Muridae > Apodemus > Apodemus sylvaticus. Next base: position 4,109,160 of record NC_067491.1, read on the forward strand.
TAAAATTAGTATCATGAAAAAGTATGTATTTATTTGATCTTAGCCATCTTCAAATGTGGATATTGAAAGGAGAGTCTGCATGTGGATTTCTGGTGATTGGGAGCTAAAAAGTAAGAGGGTGATTAAATCGAGCTTCAAAATAGATGGATAAAACAACAACAACCTCATGGTGCCTTTACTCTCTTGTTCACAGTACACAGTACACAGATTCTCATCACATAACTATGGTGATACATTTAAGGTATGCATTTACCTTTGATCTATAAGGCTCAGGAATGCAAGGATGATCTGTGTTTATCACAGTTCCATCCCCAAAGCAAGACCTACTGAAAAGCTGTTGAAGTCATGAAGGAACCAATGAATTCTAGAAACCAAATAGAATTTAAGTAAAGAGCTTGATCATTTAAGAATTTATATCCTGGCAATAATGAATCAGCAAGGAGTGCTTTACATGGACGTCTTAGATCTGTCTAAAAATTCCACCCTGTTCTATAAATGAAGAAAGTGAAGCTTACACAGTAAAACAGCTTATGCATGACACAGAGTCCAAAGTCAAGTCCATCTGGTGCCAAAGCCCACCTGGTAAGGACTACGCCATCCAGGCACCCTAACTGGTTGAACAGTCATTACTCTCAATGTTAAGTGTTGTATTGCTGGCTTTTGGCCTATCTATCTCCCTCCTCTCTGTGTGCTCAGTGTAAAACTCCTTAGGAAATTGGAAGCACACAAAAGTCTGTCTCACTTCACCCTTTAGTTCTTGACTTCTCTCAAGATGTTTATTCGTGGTGGGCCATGACTACAATTCTAGAACTCGGGAAGTAGTTGCAGAAAGATTCCAAGTACCAGACCAGCCTGAGATACAGGGTAATGGTGGTTCCCAATGGCGGTTCCCTATTTTATCTTCTTTGCTAAAACTTTCAAGAATAATGGCTGGATGTGTTAAATATCCAGCAGAAAGAGTTGGTATCAACTGTGACTGAATTAGCAATAATTGAAATAATTATTGAACTCAACTATTGATGAACAATTCTATGCAAAATAAAGATACAGAGAAATTTTAGAGCTTTTTATATGTTTACATAAGAGTATTCTTTTCTTTTCTTTTTTCTGGCTTATGTAACTTGTTTATTTATATTGAAAAAGAAAGTAAAAACATTTTTTGATAAAATTGAAGATTTACATGGAAAGCATTTCTGATAAAATGGAAGAAATACATAGAAAACACGTTAAAATCAGCAATTTTCATGGAAAATTAAAAAGTAAAATGATAGACATAGAAAACTGTAGCCACCTGCGGCCACATGAGAACCGGAATACCTGGAAGAGAATTCTGAGGGTAACAGGAAGGGGGCGAAAGAGAGATGAGTCAAGGCGACAGTTGCCGGTCAAGACTGACTTTAATATTATTTTGCCAAGATATATAGTCTTCAGAAAACAACCCTGCCCCTCAACATCAAGGAGCAGGCTGAGAACTCCTTGGCTCCATTTCTCAGCGGGTCGCCTGCTTCAAGTCTGGCGGGTCTCTGCTGGTCTCCAGGTGAGACTGCCCTGAGGCAGTCTTGGTCATCAAGGTGAAAGTGCCTTATTGTTCCCAAGGAACAAGGGCCGGAGATAACACCAGGGGAAGAGTGGGGGCTGCCAGCCAGCTCAATGCTGTGGGAGAAGGGACAAAAAACATTGCTAAAGCCTTATTTGTAATAGGCAGAAGAAGCTAGAAAGAACCCAGATGTCCCTCAGTGGAGGAATGGATACAGAAAATGTGGTATATTTACACAATGGAATACTACTCAGCAATTAAAAACAATGAATTCATGAAATTCTTAGGTAAATGGTTGGAACTGGAAAATATCATCCTAAGTGAGGTAACCCAATCACAAAAGAACACACATGGAATGCAGTCACTGATAAGTGGATATTAGCCCAGAAGCTCTGAATACTCAAGACACAATTCACATATCAAATGATTCCCAAGAAGAAGGAAGGAGAGATCCCTGATCCTAGAAAGGCTTGATCCAGCATTGTAGGGGAGTATTGTAGGGGAGTACCGGGACAGGGAGGAGGGAGGGGGTTGATTGGAGAATGAGGCGGAGGGAAGAAGACTTATGGGACTTATGGGGAAGGGGGAACCAGGAAGGGGAAGATCATTTGGAATGTAAACAAAGAATATAGAAAATAAAACTTTAAAAAAAATATATTGCTAAATTAATTGAAAAGGGAAGTAGAAACATTTTATGAGAGAATTGAAGATTTACGTGGAAAATATTTCTTATAAAATTGTAGAAAAATATAGAAAAACATGTTAAAATTGAAAGTTGTCATGGAAAACTATACAGATAAAACAGTAGGCATAAAAATACTTCTAAGTTGATTGAAAGTAGAATTATAAACATTTTCTGATAAAATTGAAGATTTACATGGAAAATATTTCTGATAAAATTAAAGAGACAATATTCTTTCTCTACAGACTTGTGTTACAACTTTTCTGACCTCCTATCTGTGGACTTCCTGGCTTCATGGACCTAATTCCTTTCCAAATACATATATATTCACTTTGTAACACCATTAGAAACCTAATGGGCCAAAACTGTGTCCATTTGGATCAGCCATCTTCATTGCCTGGCATCTGGTGAATACTATGAACATCTAATACAATAATGTCTCTTGTTACATTCCTCCACACCCAAAAGCTGTCTCATCATTTTAGCACTGAACTTTGGTTTTTTTTTGTTATTGTTGTTCTTTTTTTATAATTTTTTTATTCGATATAATTTATTTACATTTCAAATGATTTCCCCTTTTCTAGCCCCCCACTCCCTGAAAGTCCCGGAAGCCCCCTTCTTTTCCCCTGTCCTCCCACCCACCCCTTCCCACTTCCCCGTTCTGGTTTTGCCAAATACTGCTTCACTGAGTCTTTCCAGAACCAGGGGCCACTCCTCCTTTCTTCTTGTACCTCATTTGATGTGTGGATTATGTTTTGGCTATTCCAGTTTTCTAGGTTAATATCCACTTATTAGTGAGTGCATACCATGATTCACCTTTTGAGTCTGGGTTACCTCACTTAGTATGATGTTCTCTAGCTCCATCCATTTGCCTAAGAATTTCATGAATTCATTGTTTCTAATGGCTGAATAGTACTCCATTGTGTAGATATACCACATTTTTTGCATCCACTCTTCTGTTGAGGGATACCTGGGTTCTTTCCAGCATCTGGCAATTATAAATAGGGCTGCTATGAACATAGTAGAGCATGTATCCTTATTACATGGTGGGGAATCCTCTGGGTATATGCCCAGGAGTGGTATAGCAGGATCTTCTGGAAGTGAGGTGCCCAGTTTTCGGAGGAACCGCCAGACTGATTTCCAGAGTGGTTGTACCAATTTGCAAACCCACCAGCAGTGGAGGAGTGTTCCTCTTTCTCCACACCCTCTCCAACACCTGCTGTCTCCTGAATTTTTAATCTTAGCCATTCTGACTGGTGTAAGATGAAATCTCAGGGTTGTTTTAGTTTGCATTTCCCTAATGACTAATGAAGTTGAGCATTTTTTTAAGATGCTTCTCTGCCATCCGAAGTTCTTCAGGTGAGAATTCTTTGTTTAACTCTGTACCCCATTTTTTAATAGGGTTGTTCAGTTTTCTGGAGTCTAACTTCTTGAGTTCTTTATATATATTGGATATTAGCCCTCTATCTGATGTAGGATTGGTGAAGATCTTTTCCCAATTTGTTGGTTGCCGATTTGTCCTCTTGATGGTGTCCTTTGCCTTACAGAAACTTTGTAATTTTATGAGGTCCCATTTGTCAATTCTTGATCTTAGAGCATACGCTATTGGTGTTCTGTTCAGAAACTTTCTCCCTGTACCGATGTCCTCAAGGGTCTTCCCCAGTTTCTTTTCTATTAGCTTCAGAGTGTCTGGCTTTATGTGGAGGTCCTTGATCCATTTGGATTTGAGCTTAGTACAAGGAGACAAGGATGGATCAATTTGCATTCTTCTGCATGCTGCCCTCCAGTTGAACCAGCACCATTTGTTGAAAAGGCTATCTTTTTTCCATTGGATGTTTTCAGCCTCTTTGTCGAGGATCAAGTGGCCATAGGTGTGTGGGTTCATTTCTGGATCTTCAATCCTGTTCCATTGATCCTCCTGCCTGTCACTGTACCAATACCATGCAGTTTTTAACACTATTGCTCTGTAGTATTGCTTGAGGTCAGGGATACTGATTCCCCCAGATTTTCTTTTGTTGCTGAGAATAGTTTTAGCTATCCTGGGTTTTTTGTTGTTCCAGATGAATTTGATAATTGCTCTTTCTAACTCTGTGAAGAATTGAATTGGGATTTTGATGGGTATTGCATTGAATCTGTATATTGCTTTTGGCAAAATGGCCATTTTAACTATATTGATTCTACCGATCTATGAGCAAGGGAGGTTTTCCCATTTTTTGAGGTCTTCTTCCATTTCCTTCTTCAGAGTCTTGAAGTTCTTGTCATACAGATCTTTCACATGTTTGGTAAGAGTCACACCAAAATACTTTATACCGTTTGTGGCTATTGTGAAGGGGGTCATTTCCCTAATTTCTTTCTCAGCCTGCTTATCCTTTCAGTATAGGAAGGCCACTGATTTGCTTGTGTTGATTTTATAACCTGCCACTTTGCTGAAGTTGTTTATCAGCTGTAGGAGCTCTCTAGTGGAGTTTTTTGGTATAATTGGTCACAAGACAGACCTCAACAAATATAAGATCGAACTAATCCCATGCCTCCTATCAGATCACTATGGAGTAAAGATGGTCTTCAATACCAACAAAAACAACAGAAAACCCACGTACACGTGGAAACTGAACAATATTCTACTCAATGATACCTTGGTCAAAGAAGAAATAAAGAAAGAAATTAAAGACTTATTAGAACACAATGAAAATGAAGACACAACATACCCAAATCTATGGGACACAATGAAAGCAGTGCAAAGAGGAAAACTCATAGCCCTGAGTGCCTCCAAAAAGAAAATGGAGAGAGCATACATTACCAGCTTAATGACACACCTGAAAGCCCTGGAACAAAAAGAAGCTATTTCACCCAGGAGGAGTAGAAGGCAGGAAATCATCAAACTCAGGGCCGAAATCAATCAAGTAGAAACAAAGAGAACCATACAAAAAAATCAACAAAACCAGGAGCTGGTTCTTTGAGAAAATCAACAAGATAGATAAACCCTTAGCCAGAATGACCAAAGGGCACAGAGAAAGTATCCAAATTAACAAACTTAGAAATGAAAAGGGAGATATAACAACAGAAACTGAGGAAATCCAAAAAATCATCAGATCCTACTACAAGAGACTGTACTCAACACAACTGGAGAATCTGGAAGAAATGGACAATTTCCTTGACAGATACCAAATACCAAAATTAAATCAGGACCAACTAGACCATCTAAACAGTCCCATAATGCCTAAAGAAATAGAAGGAGTCATAGAAAGTCTTCCAACCAAAAAAAGCACAGGACCAGATGGTTTCAGTCCAGAATTCTACCAGACCTTCAAAGAAGAGTTAACACCAATACTCTTCAAACTATTCCACAAAATAGAAACAGAAGGAACACTACCCAATTCCTTCTACGAAGCCACAATTACGCTGATACCAAAGCCACACAAAGATCCAACAAAGAAAGAGAACTTCAGACCAATTTCCCTTATGAACATCGATGCAAAAATACTCAATAAAATTCTTGCCAACCGAATCCAAGAACACATCAAAACGATCATCCACCATGATCAAGTAGGCTTTATCCCGGGAATGCAGGGTTGGTTCAATATACGGAAATCCATCAATGCAATCCACTACATAAACAAACTCAAAGAACAAAACCACATGGTCATTTCATTGGATGCTGAAAAAGCATTTGACAAAATTCAGCATCCTTTCATGCTTAAAGTCTTGGAGAGAACAGGAATTCAAGGCCCATACCTAAACATAGTAAAAGCAATATACAGCAAACCGGTAGCCAGCATCAAACTAAATGGAGAGAAACTTGAAGCAATCCCACTGAAATCAGGGACCAGACAAGGCTGCCCCCTTTCTCCTTATCTTTTCAATATTGTACTTGAGGTACTAGATCGGGCAATTCGACAACATAAGGAGATCAAAGGGATACAAATTGGAAAGGAAGAAGTCAAACTATCATTATTTGCAGACGACATGATAGTCTACCTAAGCACTGAGCCTTGTTATGGGACTCATACCCTCAGGTGTGTCTTCTTTCTTCCTGATCAGATCTAGTATTGTTAACCCTTGTAATTAAAATGTATATTTAAATATCTTTTAATAAACACAAACTCTGCTTTGTAAGGGCTAGTCCTGAAATTCTTTTCTGTGTCAAAGACAAGGATCCAGTCATATCTGAATCAAGGTCCCTAAACTGAACATAGGATCAGGAACTGTCTTTACTGAGATTGGCTTAATTCTGAATATGACTTTTGTTTCTCAGACCAGTATTATAATCCAACTGGAAAAACTTGATGCCATTTTTACCATTATGTTGCCTCAAGATGCATTTTATATTTACTAATTTGTTTTTATGAGTGTTTTCCTGAATGTATGTATGTAGGCACATGAGTTCCTGGTGCCCATGGAAGTCAGAACTCTTTGTTTTTAAAGTTACATTTTAAAATTAGTTTAATTAGTAGTGGTTTTCCATTTGGCATGTTTATCTATTCAAAGAACTGGCTCTTGGTTAATTCTTTGTGTCTTTCTTTCTTTTACATTTCTGCCCTGATCTTGATTATTTTTTTCCCATCTACTGTTTTAGAGTTTGGTTTATTCTTGTTTTCCAAAACCTTAACACATATCATTTGTCTGAAATCACTTGCATCTTTTTAACTTTTTTATTAATTATTTTTATACACTCGATATTTTATTCCCCACCCTACCAACCTCTGTCCACCCTGATGACTATTCCACATCCCATACCTCCTCCTGTCCCCCTGTCTCCATGTGGATGTCCCTACCCCCCCCCCCACCTCACCTTACCTCTAAACTCCCTGGGGCCTCCAGTCTCTTGAGGGTCAGGTGCATCATCTCTGAATGAACACAGACCCAGAAGTCCTCTACTGTATGTGTGTTGGGAACCTCATGTCAGCTGGTGTATGCTGCCTGATTGGTGGTCCAGTGTTTGAGAGATCCCAGGGTACCAGATTAATTGGGACTGCTGGTCCTCCTTCAGAGTCACCCTCTCTTCATTCAGCCTTCCCTAATTCCACAGCAGGGGTCAGCTGCTTCTGTCCATTGGTTGGGTGCAAATATCTGCATCTGACTCTTTCAGCTGCTTGTTGGATCTTCCGGAGTGCTGTCATGCTAGGTCCCTTTTTGTGAGTGCTCCATAGCCTCAGTAATAGTGTCAGGCCTTGGGACCTCTCCTTGAGCTGGATCCCACTTTGGGCCTGTCACTAGACCTTCTTTTCCTCAGGCTCCTCTCCATTTCCATCCCTGTAATTCTTTCAGACAGGAACAATTATGGGTCAGAGTTATGACTGTGGGATACCCTCATCTCCCTCTTTTGATGCCCTGTCTTCCTGCTGGAGGGAAGCTCTGTAAGTTCCCTCTCCCTACTGTCAGGCATTTCATCTAAGGACCATCCCTTTTAGTTCTGTAAGTCTCTCACCTCCCAGGTCTCTGGTGCATTCTGTAGGGTCCCCCTACCTCCTAGCTCCCAAGGCTGCCCGTCTCCATTCTTTCTGCTGGCCCTTGGAGCTTCAGTCCTTTTCCCTTCCCTAAAGTCAGATCAGGTTCCTTCCTCCCTCCCCGACTCCCACACCCCAATCACTTTCCCTTCCAGGTGCCCCCTCCTTCCCCACTTGTGAATGATTTTTTCTCCCTCCCAAGTGGGACTGAGGTGTCCTCACTTGGGCAATCACTTGCATTTTGTGACACTTATTACGGCAAACTTTCCTCTTAGGGCTGCCAGCTAGTCTTCACTGTGTTCTTTTTTCTCACTGGCTTTGTGTAGTTTTTATTGCTGTTAATATCCTGCTTTATTTCATTATGGTCAAATAGATTATAGGGTGTAACTTTTTGCATGTTTGTTGATACTTTGTATACTAATATTTGAGCAGTTTTTTTAGAAAGTTCCATGGGCTGCTTATTTGTATTCTGTAGTGGGTAGAATAGTCTACAGATATCTGCTAAATACATTTGATTTATAAGAACATAAATCCAGGGTTTCTGTCTCTGACTTGAGACTATCCTCTGATCCTCTGCCAAAGCACGCCACCTCCAAGTGACACAAGAAGCCAGCTATCCACCCAGCAGGCACCCTCATTCATAAAAGAAACTTTACTAAAGCTCAAAACACACATTGCACCTCACACAATAATTAGCAGCTTAATGGCACACCTGAAAACTATGGAACAGAAAGAAGCTAATTCACCCAAGAGGAGTAGAAGGCAGGAAATCATCAAACTCAGGGCTAAAATCAACCAAGTAGAAGCAAAAACAACATACAAAGAATCAACAAAACCAGGAGCTGGTTCTTTGAGAAAATCAACAAGATAGATAAACCCTTAGCCAGACCTTAGCCAGAGGGCTGAGACAGAATCCAAATTTAAAAAATCAGAAATGAAAAGGGTGATATAACAACAGAAACTGAGGAAATTAAAAAAAAAAATCATCTGATCCTACTACAAAAGCCTATACTCAAAACAACTGGAAAATCTGGAGGAAATGGACAATTTCCTAGACAGATACCAAATGCCTAAATTAAATCAGGATCAAATAGACCATCTAAACAGGCCCATAACTGCTAAAGAAATAGAAGTGGTCATTGAAAGTCTTCCAACCAAAAAAAGCACAAGTTTTAGTGCAGAATTCTATCAGACCTTCAAAGAAGACATAACACCAATATTCTTCAAACTATTCAACAAAATAGAAACAGAAGGAACACTACCCAACTCATACTATGAAGCCACAATTACACTGATACCAAAACCACACAAAGATCCAACAAAGAAAGAGAACTTCAGACCAGTTTCCCTTATGAATGTCGATGCAAAAATACTCAATAAAATTCTTGCCAACCGAATCCAAGAACACATCAAAACTATCATTCACCACGACCAAGTAGGCTTCATCCCAGGGACACAGGGATGGTTCAATCTACAGAAATCCATCAATGTAATCCACTACATAAACAAACTCAAAGAAAAAACCACATGGCCATTTCATTAGATGCTGGAAAAGCATTTGACAAAATTCAGCATCCTTTCATGTTAAAAGTCTTGGAAAGATCAGGAATCCAAGGTTCATATCTAAACATTGCAAAAGCAATATACAGTAAACTAGTAGTCAACATCAAACTAAATGAAGAGAAACTTGAAGCAATTCCACTAAAATCTGGGACAAGGCTGCCCTCTCCCTCCATATCTAATCAATATAGTAGTACTTGAAGCTCTAGCTAGAGCAATTAGACAACAAAAGGAGGCCAAAGGGCTAAAAATAGGAAAGGAGGAAGTCAAGTTATCACTATTTGCAGATGATATGATAGTACACTTCAGTGACCCAAAAAACTCCACTAGAGAACTCCTACAGCTGATAATCAACTTCAGCAAAGTGGCCGGATATAAAATTAACTCAAGCAAATCAGTAGCCTTCCTATACTCAAAGGATAAACAGGATGAGAAAGAAATTGGGGAAATTATTCCCTTCAAAATAGTCACAAACAATATAAAATATCTTGGGGTGACTCTAACCAAACAAGTGAAAAATCTATATGATAAGAACTTCAATTCTCTGAAGAAAGAAATTGAAGAAGACCTCAGAAAATGGAAAGATCTCCCACGCTCATGGATTGGCAGGATTAATATAGTAAAAATGGCCATCTTGCCAAAAGCAATATACAAATTCAATGCAATCCTCCATTAAAATCCCAACTCAATTCTTCATAGAGTTAGAAAGAGCAATTCCCAAATTCACCTGGAATAACAAAAAACCCAGAATAGCTAAAACTAATCTCAACAGTAAAAGAACTTCTGGGGGAATCAGTATCCCAGACCTCAAGCAGTACTACAGAGCAATAGTGTTTAAAAACTGCATGGTATTGGTACAGTGACAGGCAGGTAAATGGAATAGTATTGAAGACCCAGAAATGAACCCACACACCTATGGTCACTTAGTCTTTGACAAAGAAGCAAAATCCATCCAGTGGGAAAAAAATAACCTTTTCAACAAATGGTGCTGGCTCAACTGGCAGCTAGCATGCAGAAGAATGCAAATTGATACATTTTTATCCCCTTATACTAAGCTCAAGTCCAAATGGATCAAGAACTTCCACATAAAACCAGACACACTGAAACTAATAGAAAAGACACTGGGGAAGAGCCTTGAGTATGGGCACAGGGGAAAATTGCCAGAACAGAATACCAATAGCCTAGGCCCTAAGATCAAGAATTGACAAATGGGAGCACATAAAATTACAAAGATTCTGTAAGGCAAAGGACATTGTCAAAAGGACAAAATGGCAACCAACAAATTGGGGAAAGATCTTTACCAACCCTACATCTGACAGGGGGATAATATCCAATATATACAATGAACTCAAGAAATTAGACTCCAGACAACCAAATAACCCTATTAAAAATGGGGTACCAAGCTAAACAAAGAATTTTCACCTGAGGAATATCAAATGACTGAGAAGCACCTAAAGAAATGTTGAACATCCTTAGTCATCAGGGAAATGCAAATCAAAACAACCCTGAGAGTTCACGTCATACCAGTCAAGATGGCTAAGATCAAAAACTCAGGAGACAGCAGGTGCTGGAGAAGTTGTGGAGAAAAAGAAACACTCCTCCACTGCTGGTGGGATTGCAAGCTGGTACAACCACTCTGGAAATCAGTTTGGCGGCTCCTCAGAAAACTGGACGTAGTACTACCAGAGGACCCTCCTAGTGCATGTCAGATACGGAGGGGGGCACTCTCCACCAGGCGCTGAACTGAATACAGGGTCCCCAATGGGGGAGCTAGAAAAAAGACCCAAAGAGTTGAAGGGGTTTGCAGCGCCATAAGAGGAACAACAATATGAGTGACCCAGTATTTCCAGAGCTCCCAGGGACAAAACCATCAACCAAAGAGTACACAGGGAGTTACCCATGACTCCAGACACATCAGCAGCAGAGGATGGTCTTGTTAGACACCAAAGGGAGTAAAGGCCCTGGGTCCTGGAAAGACTTGATGCCATAGTGTACAGGAATACCAGGACAGGGAAGCAGGGGAGAGTTGATGGAGGAAGGGGAGATAGTTTAAGGGATTTTCAGGGCAGGGGAGAACCAGAAAAAGGGACATTTGAAATGTAAATGAAGAATATACCTAATAAAAAATAAATAAATAAATTTAATATTTCTGGCAGAGGGGGTCATTTTTGGTTTCAAGAACTGGAGGATTGCCCAGATGGCGAGTCTACTGGTAAGAATAAAGTATTGAAGTCAAGCACAATCACTGTGTTGTGATTAATTTCTTGGATTAACATCTAGTACTATTTGTAGCATGAAAATAAATGTGCCTGTATTTGGGGTGCATATGTTTAGTATGTAATATCCTCTTGGTATAGTGTTTCATTGTTGTATGTAAAGTGTCTGTCTTCTGAACACTTTTAGCATTGAAGTCTATATTGCAAAATATTAGAATATCTACTAATATTTGATTTATAGTTCTATTTGCCTAGAATATCATTTCTGCCTATTTACCCTGAGGTGGTATGTAACTTGGCCACACACAATTTTCCAATCTAAGGTCCATTTCTAATTCTAAATTCCCAAGAAAGAGATCATAATTCTTTGAATTGGTCTCCAGTCTATGCCTAGTTCTTGTTTCTCTGGTCTAGTTCATTATTCTCTGGTTTTCCCAAAATGAAGTGTGAGTTTGGATGAACTGACCCACAATATCTATTATAAAACAATCTCTTCCTAGCCTCCTAGGTCAAGTATTACCCACAAAGAAATTCTACAGAAAGTTCTGTAGTAGCTTGCACAAGCCTTTCTTCCTTATCATACTGTTCTTGCTTTATTAACTCTGATTTTTTTATTCCTGCTGTAAAAGTGTATATGTTGTTGCCCTCCAGGAACATCTCAGCAATATGTCTCTCTAAAGACTTCTGAATGTTATAATTATGTATAACATTAGCTTCCTCAAATGTTCATGATTTCCACACCCATGCATTAGATTCCCCTGTCTAAAGTCAAATGGAAGTTGGGGATAAAGCTTCACAAGGTAAAAGCAGATTGGTTGTCGATAAGCAGCCTCAAATCAGCAAAGAGAGGCTAAAATTGCTGTGACACAGGTGCTTACCCAAAGACAAGCACTGACCTTTCCATGACCTGTGCCTCTTCCTCAGGACATCTGAACACTCTCTTATCAAGGGGACATTTGTTTTTGGGAGAGTCACATGGCAATTATCTCCACATAGAAATCTACAGACTGGGACAGTGTGGATTTTTTTAATGTTAAAAATGATTAAACAGGGGCTGAAGAGATGGCTCAGCAGTTAAGAGCACTGACTGCTCTTCCAGAGGTCCTGAGTTCAACTCCCGGCACCCACATGGTGGCTCACAACCATCTGTAATGGGATTGGATGCCCTCTTCTGGTGTGTCTGAAAACAGCAACAATGTACTCACACACATAAAATAAATAAGTAATAAATCTTTAAAAAAAAATGACTAAGCAAGATTGCCAATAAGTGCCTTGAAGGACAGTCTTATGGAGCAAATAAAGGAAAGACACAGGATCCCTAATCTCCCATCACATGAATATTATCAAGGTACAAGTGCTGTTGGGAAAGAAGGGTAACCACAGGGCAAGGTGCTACAATCCGCCCATCACCCATGCTCCTTACCAATGTGTGAGTTTGCCACAGCAACAGAAAGTAAGAACATTATGCCCAACACATAACCAACTGCACAGAAAACACCCTATTTCCTATTTATTGCTATTATTTCAAGCATTATTGTCACTGTCATTTCCTTAACAGCTTTTATATTTTGATAATTTTTATCTTTTATCATTTCATGCAGCTATATAATGAATTTGGTCATTTTCACCTCTCACTGGGCCTCTCTCAACACCTCCCTCACACAGCAAAACCCTTCTTCTTCCCGATAAACCCCTCCACTCCCTTGTGCTGTTGTTGTTGTTGCTGTTGTTGTTCTTGTTTATTTGGTGGATTGGTTTGGGTTTGTGTTCTTCTTTTTTGTTTCCCATTGAATTTCAGTAGGTTCCTTTTTCATTTTTCTAGCAAATCTTGATTATTGCTATTAGCTTGGATGAGCCTGCCACTGTCTTGCCCTTTACCATAGTCAAGACCCAACTCAGAAGTTCTCCACAGAGGTTTGGTCATGCCCCAGGTATAGTCAATGTCTGAATTCCATATAGAGCCAAAAAATTTCAATCTCCTGTAAAGACAAGAAGTCCACCAGGTCATCAAAGTAACACACTACATCATAAGTAGCCAATGAGAGACCAGAACCCAAGGAGAGAGATGGGAATTCAAGTTCCTTATCATCCAAGCATGGTGTTATGATGTGACTTGGCCTTTCTCAGGAAGGAGTACAAGAGCTCAGTGATTATCAGGCAATTATCGTTTCCTCTGGGAAACTCCATCTTCACACAACAAGAGTCTCAGGGCCCTCATTGATCCCAGCACATCACTGGGATAATTAGGACTTCATACATGAACATACAGGAGCATTATTTGCAGGATCATGAACATCTTGGCAGTGGCTAAAGAAAATGACACCTCTTTCCTCATTGATGATGGCCTCTTGTTGGATTCCTCAGAGCCTTTTTTGAACTTCACCACTCTCCTATTAAAAGTTCAAGTTAAATAATTCTTGCCAAATAGTAGTGTTCATTAGCACACTCTAGATGTGGGTCTCCTGGGATTTTTCACTTCTTTCCTCAACTGATGTAGCTGGGGTCTCCTCTGAATTGAGTTGTTTAAATATGCTTTAGAGATGCTCTAGTGAAATGCCCTAATAGACGTATTCAGAGGACTAAGACAAGATCACTTGAGCTCAAGCAAGCCAGCAAAATAGCAAGACCCTGTTTCAATCAGATCAGCAAATGAATAAGACTGCTGCACTAAAGATGCTCTAACCTGCTGCTGAGAGAGGAAGCACATAACCAGACTCGGACCAATTAGAACAGAGAAAGTGAGGCTTTGAAAATGGACTCCTTTATGGGGTTTTATTAACACTTTATTAATTCATAACTTGAACAAGTCAGAATTCAGAGATGCTCAGTGGCCAGTTGTCAGTAAATTAATTCATTCATGTTAACATGGAAGGAGGTGACAAATGGATGTTAAATGGATACATAGAAAGGTGAGTAGGCTTGTCCAATTAAATTTCTTAAATTCACAAATTATTGTGAATAATGATTTCATTAAAAAGTGGTGATGGACAAGAAGGCAAGTTAAGCTCTATGCCACTTTCCATCCATTCCTGATTCTTAAGTCACAATGCTCCACACGGACATTCATGATTAGAATCACACAGAATTTGTTCTACAAGGCAAAGGTACGTATAGTCTGAATTTACAGCTATGTTATCATTACTTTTTGTGATGCTTGGTCATGAAGTTGTACCTCTTTTAATTAAAACACATCCTTGTTTTAAAACATTGAAACAACAATGACAGCTATAAAACAAAATGACTGTGGTTAATGATTTCTGCTTTCAGAACTGTGTGACTATGTTCATAGGAATGTATCAAGTACATCTTTCCAAATGAGTTCAGACAAATGTTTTTCCATTCATTTCTATTGCTCTGTCCTGCATTTTGTAATTCCTAGATAGCAAAAGTGTTATATGAATGGAAGTTCACATTGTTTCCAACTTTTACCCAGGAATGACGGTGCATAGATCTAAACTCAGTACTTAAGATTCTTGGGAGACTGATGCAGGAGGTGGAGGGTGATTGAGGCCAGCCTGTGCCACAGATGCAAGATTCTGACTCAGTTTTTTTCAACTTTTATTATTTACAAAGCCAAAACAAATACCTTTGTAAAATTACTAATGCAAAACTTTATGGAATGTGCACATAGTGTTTCAAATGACAACGTGGAACACTTTACAGAAATATTAGTAATAACTACCAGGAGATGCCAGAGCCAGGAACTTCAGGAAGATTGGACCATATGTTTTGTTAATTGTTCATTCCTGGAGTCAACAAAAAGGATGGGTCCCTGAAGTTTCAGGAACCTACGCTCAGGAATAGGTCAGGGGGTTCCTTATCACATCGATCTTAAAAATCAAAACTATATAAATTACAAAAGATTCCTCATATTCAAAGCTCCTGGGTGGAACACTATCCCCTCTGGAAAAGACGAACATGACAGTGACCTGGAGTACCTTTCCTGTTTCTGTGCTGAGTCTATGTCTACATGGGAAGGAAAGAGACAGCACCCACCCAGGAGGCTGAGTAAATATGGGAGCAAGTTCCATGCACTGACAAGCACCTCCCCTGACAGATCACTCGGTGCCCTGGAAACTAAACACCAGGGATAATCCTGTAACAAAATAAGCTTAAGGCACAATCTCTTACTAGCCAATTTCCAACATTGTGTAGGACAGAATTGATATTCCACACCCAGGTCTCCGCCTTTCATCCATTCCTCTCACACAATGTATTCTTTGTTGTGTTCTCATATGTGAAACTGTTCTTGCTCCACTGTAAAACCCCTTCAGGAAACATCTGCAGTGCTCTCTTGTTTCCATGAATTGCTTTACTTTGTGTTTGTCTTGAAATATCCTTATTTACCCAACAAATTTTTAGAGAGATTATTTTTTCTGAGTATACATCATTCTATGTTTTCCAAATTTTAGAATAAAAGGTCTGATGCTACTCTATTGTTCCTGCCAGTCTGTGTGAGTTGAACTTTTGTCCCTTACATATTTTGTTAAAGTTTCTTTGCTTTTAAACTCTTGACATCTTCACTATGCTATGGGAAGATTCTGTTCTGGTCTTGGCCCTAGAAGATTCTGTTAAGGCTCTAAATATTCTCTGTTTAGGTGCCTGTTCTTTTTCTCTAGGTTTGGAATAGTTCTACTATAATTTCATTGAATAAAATATCTATGCCTAGTGACTGTATCAGCTCCCTCTTCCACATCAATGGGTCGTTAGCTTTGGGCTCTTGAATGTCCCAGACTTTCGAGAAGTCTGAATCACGTTCATTCCGTTTTTCTCTTTATATGTGTTTGAATATATTATCATCTCAACTTTGTCCTCCATGCTTAAAGTTCATTCTTCTGAATGAGCTTTTATTGATGTTTTCTGCTATTCTGCCTTTGTTTGAGTGACTCCTTCATTTCTAAATTTTCTGTTTAGTTCTTTCTCAATTCTGTTTAATTTCTTGATTTGCTTGCTCAACTTCTCCTTTGTTTTTGTTGAATTTCTCCTCCAAGTTATTGACTTTTTTTAACTTTGGTAACTTTCTTGTCCGGGTTTTTTATTTGATTTTCTTACTTTTTAATGGGTTTGAGTTGTCTACAGTGTCCTTGATCCTTTTTTAAATGGACTCTGGATTCCCTCTCTGACCTTTCGTCTATATTCTAGTCCAGGTGCCTTTCATTGTATTAAGATTGCAAGAAGCAGCCAGAGGACAGAGATTTGCACAGGTGAAGAGCCTGACTTTGTCTTCTTGTCAGGTATTCCTCAGGAGCTTCAGAATCTGGAGGCTCTACAACACTGAAGGGCAGGAAGGTGGCTCAGAAGTTGATTGATCTGCTGAGCTCAGACTTGAGGCTATCAAACTCCAGGGTTAATCTCAGCTAAGGTCTGTTTCAGGTGGAGGGTGGAGTTATTCACTTCACTATCTGAGCCAAGCCTCCTGCAGTTTGTCAGCACCTGGCCCCCCTGGTCTCCACTCTTGCTCCCTTAGGCTGTGTCTCACTGTGAGGCTGTGGCTGCTTCAACTCAGGTTCTCTGATCTCTGCTGGGTCTTGGTTCTCAAACACCTGCAGTAGTTCAGTTTGGAGTGGTAGGTTGCCTCTAAAACGGCATGTGTGGTGGTTTGGAATATCTTACTGGAAGATGTGTGTCACTGTTGGGGCTTTTAGGTCTCATATATGTGCTCAAGTCTAGCCAGTCCGATCCAGAGCCTCCTTCTGGTTGCCTGCAGAAGACAGTCTCCTCCAGGCTGCCTTCAATCAAGAGGTAGAACTCTTGGCTCCTCCATCTCTGTCTGAATGCTGCCATGCTTCCCACCATGATGATATGGACTAAACCTCTGAGACTGTAAGCCAGCCCCAATTAAAAGTTTGCTTTTATCAAAGTCACCTCGGCCATAATGTCTCTTCCCAACAATAAAACCCTAACTAAGACACCACCCTTCCCCTGCCCTCTAAATCATACAGAATGGCCATTGATGACCGTGAAGGCCAGAGTAATCACCATCTCAGCAAAGTGGACAGCTGCAGTCAAAGCTGTTGGGGGCTTTGAGCTAATCCTGAGGTCAGCACTGCCAGGATGTCTTCATCTGACTTGGCTTTTACATAGGAACCTGCTCCCCCACCCCTGCCCTGCCACTGTCCTGGAGCCTCCAGGGTGGGCCTCCATCTGTCCAGTGGGCTCCTTCCCGGGCATTGACAGTCTTTTTCTCTGCTCATTTAGAGGCCCTATCACTACTGTGCACAATTTCCAAAACTCTTCTTTTTCTCCTTCAGAGGTTATTGTCTTTCTTATTCTGATTCTTCTTCACTGGGTCACACAGAGGCAGGTTCTAGCACATTATCTTATTTATAAGTCTCTATCAGAAATATCTTAAGAAAATGGTGAATGAGGAGGATTTTGTCAAATTACACATTGTGTTATCTACTGCACATAACTTTGATAACAAACTTAGAACTTCAGAGTTGTGGAGAAGACTCCAGAAAAAAATAAATAAATGAGACTCTTATAGTAGTTCCATAAATATTCAAAAACATACTCCTGAGCTAAATAAAAGCTAATTCCTCAAGTTCTCAAGGTAGAATGTATACAGCCCCCATCTATCTAAAGTTTTCATGGGAAACTCTTAAATGAGGTCTGTACCTTTTGACTTGAAATTTTGTTTTCAGGCTACAATAAGATCGCACACTTATCAATAAATGTAAGTACGGAAGAAATGCAGGAGCAATAATCTAACAAGAGATGCATCGTCTGTTCTTTTGCTCAAACCATCTAGGATGGAAGAAATGGGGCCTGACAAGAACATTCCCAAAGCCAATAAGCAGAAAAGATACTGGTAATGATGGAGGACAAGTTCCAAAACTCAGATGGAAGGTGGGGACTTTTCAGTTACTATAATTTTAATGAAATCATTTGCCTACTAAAAGGTTCTTCAGTTGTACGTTAATTCATTTCTTCTCCCACTGAAGCCTAGAGCAATATAAGCAAGACATGGTTACTGAATTAGTTAACACAATAAAAGATCAAAAGTACAAGGAAGCTTCCATTGTGTATTCCCTGGTAACCCCACCAGGCTCTGATGAATAGTTTCAATCCAACATCAAACAATTGACCTTTGTTAAACTGAGTGGATAGGTCACAGGACAAAATTAAAGACATGGGAAAGTGACAGGTCAGGAGGAGGGGTGGGTGATTAAGGAGGGTGGGGGAAAGACAATAACCAGAATGCATTATAAACATAAATGAAATTGTAAAAAAAAAATAAGGGAATTGTTTTTAAGTAGAGGCTTATTCAAATGAAACTTAAAAGACAGAAAATAATTCAGGTGTTTGTTTAGAAGAAAAGCATGCAGAAATTATAAGTAAAAAAAAAAATTCAAAGTAAAGTGACATAGAAAAATTCTCAGGCTAGTAAGATGGCTCACACAGCCTGAGGGGAAGAGGTCTGCTGTAATTCTATGGGGGAAAAAAGATTAACCTATATCTGTGTGATTGCATTATAAACATTCTGGACTCCTGTCCTATCACTAACTCAACTTCTCTGTGTATTCACAGGCAGCCAGTGTTAGCTATTAAAAATCAGACTTTGACTGAATTCGTTCTGCTGGGACTCACAGACGCCCCAGAGCTTCAAGTCTGTGTTTTCCTATTTCTCCTCCTCACATATATACTCAGCGTTCTGGGGAACCTGACCATCATTGCCCTCACACTGCTGGATTCCCACCTCCAGACACCCATGTACTTCTTCCTCAGGAACTTCTCATTCCTCGAAATCTCATTCACATCCACTTTTACTCCCCGCATACTCTTCAGCATCTCCACAGGAATTAAGACCATCAGCTTTGCTGGGTGTTTCACTCAGTACTTCTTTGCCATCTTCTTCGGAGCCACTGAGTTTTACCTCCTGACTGCCATGTCCTATGACCGCTATGTGGCCATCTGCAAACCCCTGCACTACACCACCATCATGAGCAACAGGGTCTGCACCCTGCTGGTCCTCTGCTCTTGGATGAGTGGGTTCCTCATCATCTTATTCCCAATCATCCTGACCAGTCGACTGGATTTCTGTGCATCCAATGTGCTCGATCATTATTACTGTGACTATGGGCCCCTCATAGAAATAGCTTGTTCAGACACAAGGCTGCTGGAACTCTTTGACTTTGTCTTAGCAGTCATGACCTTGATTGTCACCCTGGTGCTGGTGATTCTCTCCTACACATTTATCATCAGGACCATTCTGAAGATCCCATCTGCACAGCAGAGGAAGAAGGCGTTTTCCACATGTTCCTCCCACATGGTTGTCATCTCCCTCTCTTATGGAAGCTGCATCTTCATGTACATAAAGCCTTCAGCCACAGAAGGGGTTGCCTTCAATAAAGGTGTAGCCGTACTCAATAACTCAGTTGCCCCTTTACTGAACCCATTCATTTACACTCTAAGAAATAAGCAGGTGAAACAAAGTTTCAAGGAGATCACAAGGAAGATTATAAATCTCCAATGAATCAGATGACCCCAGACTAAAGGGGAATTCTGGACCATAGTCATAGAGTCCATCCCCACAGAAACTGAAGGCCAGCTTCTCCTCCCAGTTAAAGCATCATCTTTAAGATGAATTTACCATGAAGGCATTTCAACTTTACATTTTAAACTTACCAATGACTTTTGAACTAAATGATTATAATGAGAGTTTTGTTTTTTAAAAATAGAGTACAGCTATGTTATATAAACATGTATTTGTTTTAATCCCAGGTGTGGGATATGGGGCTCCTTCAGATTATCCACAGCAGCAGACTATTTGCCTGGTGTGGTGCTTTGGCAGGGGTGTGATTCTGCCAGCTGAGGAGAGTTGACTCTGGAGACTTCAGAGTAAAAATGCCATGGTAAAATGCTAGAGCCCAGAGCCCAGAGAGAAGCAGCCCTCAAAGGAAAAGGAGGAGGAGGAAGGGGAGAAGGAGGAAGGGGAAGAAGGTAAGGGGAAGGCATGGCTGCTCCTCCTACTGGTTCCTGCTCCTGCTGCTGGTCTTGCTCGTGGTCCAGAGAAAAGAATCAAAAAGTTGAAGATATCCTGACTGTGACGATTGGATTTGCCTCAAGGAACTTAATGTCCCTCTCCATCAGGAAGTAGTTTAAAGAGACCTATATCCCGGTTCCTCTATAACCTTTCTCTCCTACCTAGCGTTGCAGTATTGGAAGGAATAAGGATTGGAAGGGAGGTAGAGATAAAAGAATCCAAATAAAATACATTTAAAAAACATGCCTACAACTCTGGAAAGCAGTCTGGCGGTTCCTCCGAAAACTGGGCACCTCACTTCCAGAAGATCCTGCTATACCACTCCTGGGCATATACCCAGAGGACTCCCTACCATGTAATAAGGATACATGCTCTACTATGTTCATAGCAGCCCTATTTATAATTGCCAGATGCTGCAAAGAACCCAGGTATCCCTCAACAGAAGAGTAGATGCAAAAAATGTGGTATATCTACACAATGGAGTACTATTCAGCCATTAGAAACAATGAATTCATGAAATTCTTAGGCAAATGGATGGAGCTAGAGAACATCATACTAAGTGAGGTAACCCAGACTCAAAAGGTGAATCATGGTATGCACTCACTAATAAGTGGTTATTAACCTAGAAAACTGGAATACCCAAAACATAATCCACACATCAAATGAGGTACAAGAAGAAAGGAGGAGTGGCCCCTGGTTCTGGAAAGACTCAGTGAAACAGTATTCGGCAAAACCAGAACGGGGAAGTGGGAAGGGGTGGGTGGGAGGACAGGGGAAGAGAAGGGGGCTTATGGGACTTTCAGGGAGTGGGGGGGGGGGGCTAGAAAAGGGAAAATCATTTGAAATGTAAATAAATTATATCGAATAAAAAAAATTTTAAAAAAGGAAAAAAAATATCCACTTATCAGAAAAAAAAAAAGAAGCCAAGGCATAAAAAAAAAAACATGCCTACAGATATTTAAAAATATTTTCACAAATGAATAGTGTTGTCCTCCTTGTGTCTCTCATAATATATCTATTTAATAGAGAAATTCAGTATTTGTTGTTGAATATGCTTGCTACAGGTATTTTAAACATATATAATATAGCTTAATAGGTCGTCAGTTTGGGAGCCAGTGACTAAAGGCACTTGCCATCAAACAGGACAGCCTGAGTGCCACACCTGGTACAAACATGATAGAAAGACTCCTGCAAAGTGGTCTGAGACTTCCACTCACACGATGTTACACATGAACATATACACACACATACACACACACATACAAACATATACACATACACCTATACTCAACACATGCAAACACATACGCATACACATATATACTACATGTACACCCAAAATAAATAAATGTGAAAAACTAATTTCTTAGTTTTTTATATTAGCAGAACATTATTTATGTTCAACTACAAATGGTATTTATAAGAAAATGGGAAAACTGTATGCAGTAGCTTCAGATTTTAGCTATTTCCTTATCTTTAATTTTTTTATTCTATGACATGTTAATATTTACATATTTATTTACTCTATGTGTATCACCACATATGTGTGTGACTTTGTGTGTGTGTGTGTGTGAGTGTGAGTGTGTGTGTGTTGGAAAGGATGCACATACATACCATAGAGAATAGGTGAACATCGAAGGACAAGCTGCAGGACTCAGGCCTCTTCTTCCACAAGGTATGGGAAGGAAGTCACAATGCTTGGCACAAAGTGCCTTTCTCCTCTGGGACATCACACTGACCCTGTGTTTCTTTTAAGTGCTCCTGAAAAGGTAAGAAATTCTTCTGATTCCAAGTTTTAGGCCACAGGAAGCCCTTTGCTCTGTCAAGGTGAACATGTTTTGGTACAGAATCTGGAAAACTGCAAGTGCCCAAGAACCACATATATTTGTTGTTTGAGCTTTTGCTTTTTGTTCTCTCCCCTGGACTCTCAGTTTCTTGTCACTGCTTCAGACAATGGTTGTGTCAGGATATGCGCTATAAGGCACAGCCAGGTGGCTGGTACACTGAGTGGCCATGGTTCTCAGTTGCTGACTCTCATGGTTTGCACTTACTTTGTCTCTAGTTCATCTGACAAAAATATAAATGTTTAGAATGTTACAAGGTTTTAGGTTTACACATCTGGACACTAGGTCCAGGTTTAGGGTAGTAAAGTGTCATAAAGAGGCAATTACTGTGTCTGTTGGGAACTAGCAGGAAGTTCACATGTATGATTCTCCATATTATTCATGTTTTCCCCCAATCTGTAGCCTTGATTGGCTTAGAATTCACTATGTAGACCAGGCTGGTATTGAACTTATAAAGTTCCATTTGCCATTGCCTCCTATGTGTTTGGATTAGGAGTGTGCCACTCCTCCATGTAGACCTAGGCACCATCAGGGATAAGGCAACAAAGAGGATACTGATTGATTTGACCTAAATGACTGATGGGCACAGAATTATAGACTTGAGGGCCTCATGGTGTCAGGAGCCTAGAGTCTGGGAGCGTAGCAAATGGGATCCGCCCCTTGTAGATTAATCTACTGGGTCTCTGGAAGTTAAACCTCATTCAACTAGAACACAAAATGCCTTTCACAGTCCAATATCCAGGCATACATAGGTCATACATCAATAGACTTATCTACTTATAATTTTCCACAACCCAGAGATGAATGTGAGAGTACAGTCTCTCAGACACCATTACAAGTCAAACCTCTCATAATGCCACCTCCAGACTAGCCATCTAGGGAATGTGAGCACTGAAGTATGGAATTTTCAGTTCAGTGGGTAGAACTACAAAAACTGCACTGAATGAGATGACCCAGACCCAGAAGGATAATCTCTGAATATTTTCTCTATGCCTTCAAATCCTTAGACATCTGTGTTTAATTCAGAGCCCCTGTGGAAGTCATATGACTGGTGACCATCAGAAGGGAATGGAGCACTCAAGGGGGTGGGTGGTAGAACACAAGAGGAATAAATGAAGAAAGGAGACTAATGGGTGAACACCAAGTGAGGTAGAGAATGTTAAAGAGAGTTAGAGAAGGGATGGAGACAGGGATAAGTAACGCTGAGGATAAATGGAAAACCTACATGAGAGTCTACTATTTCATAAGCTTCTTTTAGAAAGAAAGAAAAATATTATATATGTGGCAGTTGTTGGATGCTGGAAAAGGGAGTGTCAGGGTTGTAGCCCCTGGTAGGATGACCCTGACCTATTGGATGGTCCCCACACTCCTGTGCATACAGTCAGCATTGACTGAACTCAGTGCATTATAAAAAACAAAAGAGAGGTTTTCCCATTTTTGGAGGTCTTCTTCCATTTCCTTCTTCAGAGTCTTGAAGTTCTTGTCATACAGATCTTTCACATGTTTGGTAAGAGTCACCCCAAGATACTTTATACTGTTTGTGGCTATTGTGAAGGGGGTCATTTCCATAATTTCTTTCTCAGCCTGCTTATCCTTTGAGTATAGGAAGGCCACTGATTTGCTTGTGTTGATTTTATAACCTGCCACTTTGCTGAAGTTGTTTATCAGCTGTAGGAGCTCTCTAGTGGAGTTCTTTGGGTCACTTAGGTAGACTATCATGTCGTCTGCAAATAATGATAGTTTGACTTCTTCCTTTCCAATTTGTATCCCTTTGACCTCCTTATGTTGTTGAATTGCCCGAGCTAGTACCTCAAGTACAATATTGAAAAGATAAGGAGAAAGGGGGCAGCCTTGTCTAGTCCCTGATTTCAGTGGGATTGCTTCAAGTTTCTCTCCATTTAGTTTGATGCTGGCTACCGGTTTGCTGTATATTGCTTTTACTATGTTTTACTAATCACAAAGGGAGACGAATTTGGAAATAGAAAACCTTGGAAAGAAATCAGGAGTCATAGATGCAAACATCAACAACAGAATACAAGAGATAGAAGAAAGACTCTTGGCTGCTGAAGACACCATAGAAAGCATTAACTAAACAGTCAAAGAAAAATGCAAAATGCAAAAAGCTTGAAACCCAACACATCCAGGAACTCTAGGACACATGGAGAAGATCGAACCTAAGGATTATAGGTATAGAAGAGAGTGAAGATTTACAACTTAAAGGGCCAGTAAATATCTTCAACAAAATTATAGAAGAAAACTTCCCTAACCTAAAAGGAGAGATACCCATGAACATACAAGAAGCCTACAGAACTCCAAACAGATTGGACCTGAACAGAAATACCTCCCATCACATAATATTCAAAACATCAAATGTACTAAACAAAGTAAGAATATTAAAAGCAGTAACAGAAAAAGGCCAAGTAACATATAAAGGAAGACCTATGAGAATTACACCAGACTTCTCACCAGAGACCATGAAAGCTAGAAGATCCTAGGTAGATCTCATACAGACTCTAAAAGAATAGCCCAGACTACTATGCCCAGGAAAACTCTCAATCACCATAGATGGAGAAACCAACATATTCCATGATAAAACCAAATTTACACAATATCTTTCCACAAATCCAGTCCTTCAAAGGATAATAGATGGAAAACGCCAATACAAGGAGGACAACTACACCCTAGAAAAAGCAAGATAGTAATCTTCTTTCAACAAACCCAAAAGGAGATAACTACTGAAACATAAAAATAGCATCAAAAATGACAGGAAGCAACAATCACTATTCCTTAATATCTCTTAACATCAATGGACTCAATTCCCCAATAAAAAGACATAGACTAGCAGACTGGATACATAAACAGGATCCAGCATTTTGCTGCATAAAGGGAACACACCTCAGTGTCAAAGACAAACACTACCTCAGAGTAAAAGGCTGGAAAACAATTTTCCAAGCAAATGGTCCCAGGAAACAAGCTGGAGTAGCCATTTTAACATCCAATAAAATAGACTTTTAACCTAAAGTCATCAAAAAAGACATGGAAGGACACTACATACACATCAAAGGAAAAATCCACCAAGAGGACCTCTCAATTCTGAACATCTATGCTCCAAATGCAAGGGCACCCTCATTCATAAAAAAAACTTTACTAAAGCTCAAAGCACACATTGCACCTGACACAATAATTGTGGGTGACTTCAACACTCCACTCTCCTCAATGGACAGATCAGGGAAGCACAAACTAAACAAAGACACAGTGAAACTAATTGAAGTTTTGGACCAAAGGGAACAACATTTGAAATGTAAATAAAGAATATACCTAATAAAAAATAAATAAATAAATTTAATATTTCTGGGGGGGGGGTTCATTTGTTTTCAAGAGCTGGAGGATTGGCCAAATGACATATCTACTGGTAAGAATAGAGTACTGAAGTCAAACACAATCGCTGTGTTGTGGTTAATTTCTTGGATTAACATCTAGTACTATTTGCAGCATGAAAATAAATGTGCCTGTATTTGGGGTGCATATGTTTAGTATGTAATATCCTCTTGGTATAGTGTTTCATGTTGTATGTAAAGTGTCTGTCTTCTGAACACTTTTAGCTTTGAAGTCTATATTGCAAAATATTAGAATATCTACTAATGCTTGATTTATAGTTCTATTTGCCTAGAATATCATTTCTGCCTATTTACCCTGAGGTGATATGTAACTTGACCACACACAATTTTCCAATCTAAGGTCCATTTCTAATTCTAAATTCCCGAGAAAGAGATCATAATTCTTTGAATTGGTCTCCAGTCTGTGCCTAGTGCTTGTTTCTCTGGTCTAGTTCATTATTCTCTGGTTTTCCCAAAATGAAGTGTGAGTTTGGATGAGCTGACCCACAATATCTATGATAAAACAATCTCTTCCTAGCCTCCTGGGTCAAGTATTACCCACAAAGAAATTCGACATAAAGTTCTGTAGTAGCTTGCACAAGCCTTTCTTCCTTATCATACTGTTCTTGCTTTATTAACTCTGATTTTTTTTTATTCCTACTGTAAAAGTGTATATGTTGTTGCCCTCCAGGAACATCTCAGCAATATGTCTCTCTAAAGACTTCTGAATGTTATAATTATGTATAACATTAGCTTCCTCAAATGTTCATGATTTCCACATCCATGCATTAGATTCCCCTGTCTAAAGACAAATGGAAGTTGGGGATAAAGCTTCACAAGGTAAAAGCAGATTGGTTGTCGATAAGCAGCCTCAAATCAGCAAAGAGAGGCTAAAATTGCTGTGACACAGGTGCTTACCCAAAGAAAAACACTGACCTTTCCATGACCTGTGCCTCTTCCTCAGGACATCTGAACACTCTCTTATCAAGGGGACATTTGTTTTTGGGAGAGTCACATGGCAATTATCTCCACATAGAAATCTACAGACTGGGACAGCGTGGATTTTTTTAATGTTAAAAATGATTAAGCAGGGGCTGGAGAGATGGCTCAGCAGTTAAGAGCACTGACTGCTCTTCCAGTGGTCCTGAGTTCAAATCCCGGCACCCACATGGTGGCTCACAACCATCTGTAATGGGATTGGATGCCCTCTTCTGGTGTGTCTGAAAACAGCAACAATGTACTCACATACATAAAATAAATAAATAATAAATCTTTAAAAAAATGACTAAGCAAGATTGCCAATAAGTGCCTTGAAGGACAGTCTTATGGAGCAAATAAAGGAAAGACACAGGATCCCTAATCTCCCATCACATGAATATTATCAAGGTACAAGTGCTGTTGGGAAAGAAGGGTAACCACAGGGCAAGGTGCTACAATCCGCCCATCACCCATGCTCCTTACCAATGTGTGAGTTTGCCACAGCAACAGAAAGTAAGAACATTATGCCCAACACATAACCAACTGCACAGAAAACACCCTATTTCCTATTTATTGCTATTATTTCAAGCATTATTGTCACTGTCATTTCCTTAAGAGCTTTTGTATTTTGATAATTTTTATCTTTTATCATTTCATACAGCTATATAATGAATTTGGTCATTTTCACCTCTCACTGGGCCTCTCTCAACACCTCCCTCACACAGCAAAACCCTTCTTCTTCCCGATAAACACCTCCACTCGCTTGTGCTGTTGTTGCTGTTGTTGTTGTTGCTGCTGTTGTTGTTGTTGTTGTTGTTGTTTAGATTGGTGGATTGGTTTGGGTTTGTGTTCTTCTTTTGTGTTTCCCATTGAATTTAAGTAGGTTCCTTTTTCATTTTTCTAGCAAATCTTGATTATTGCTATTAGCTTGGATGAGCCTGCCACTGTCTTGCCCTTTACCATAGTCAAGACCCAACTCAGAAGTTCTCCACAGAGGTTTGGCCATGCCCCAGGTATAGTCAATGTCTGAATTCCATATAGAGCCAAAAAATTTCGGATCTCCTGTAAAGACAAGAAGTCCACCAGGTCAGCAAAGTAACACACTACATCATAAGTAGCCAATGAGAGACCAGAACCCAAGGAGAGAGATGGGAATTCAAGTTCCTTATCATCCAAGCATGGTGTTATGATGTGACTTAGCCTTTCTCAGGAAGGAGTGCAAGAGCTCAGTGATTATCAGGCAATTATCATTTCCTCTGGGAAACTCCATCTTCACACAACAAGAGTCCCAGGGCCCTCACTGATCCCAGCACATCACTGGGATAATTAGGACTTCATACATGAACATACAGGAGCATTATTTGCAGGATCATGAACATCTTGGCAGTGGCTACATGACTAAAGAAAATGACACCTCTTCCCTCATTGCTGATGGCCTCTTGTTGGATTCCTCAGAGCCTTTTTTAAACTTCACCACTCTCCTATTAAAAGTTCAAGTTAAATAATTCTTGCCAAATAGTAGTGTTCATTAGCACACTCTAGATGTGGGTCTCCTGGGATTTTTCACTTCTTTCCTCAACTGATGTAGCTGGGGTCTCCTCTGAATTGAGTTGTTTAAATATGCTTTAGAGATGCTCTAGTGAAATGCCCTAATAGACGTATTCAGAGGACTAAGACAAGATCACTTGAGCTCAAGCAAGCCAGCAAAATAGCAAGACCCTGTTTCAATCAGATCAGCAAATCAATAAGACTGCTGCACTAAAGATGCTCTAACCTGCTACTGAGAGAGGAAGCACATAACCAGACTCAGCCCAATTAGAACAGAGAAAGTGAGGCTTTGAAAATGGACTCCTTTATGGGGTTTTATTAACACTTTATTAATTCATAACTTGAACAAGTCAGAATTCAGAGATGCTCAGTGGCCAGTTGTCAGTAAATTAATTCATTCATGTTAACATGGAAGGAGGTGACAAATGAACGTTAAATTGATACATAGAAAGGTGAGTAGGCTTGTCCAATTAAATTTCTTAAATTCACAAATTATTATGAATAATGATTTCATTAAAAAGTGGTGATGGACAAGAAGGCAAGTTAAGCTCTATGCCACTTTCCATCCATTCCTGATTCTTAAGTCACAATGCTCAACATGGACATTCATGATTAGAATCACACAGAATTTGTTCTACAAGGCAAAGGTACGTATAGTCTGAATTTACAGCTATGTTATCATTACTTTTTGTGATGCTAGGTCATGAAGTTGTACCTCTTTTAATTAAAACACATCCTTGTTTTACAACATTGAAACAACGATGACAGCTATAAAACAAAATGACTGTGGTTAATGATTTCTGCTTTCAGAACTGTGTGACTATGATCATAGGAATGTATCAAGTACATCTTTCCAAATGAGTTCAGACAAATGTTTTTCCATTCATTTCTATTGCTCTGTCCTGCATTTTGTAATTCCTAGATAGCAAAAGTGTTATATGAATGGAAGTTCACATTGTTTCCAACTTTTACCCAGGAATGGCAGTACATAGATCTAAACTCAGTACTTAAGATTCTTGGGAGACTGAGGCAGGAGGTGGAGGGTGATTGAGGCCAGCCTGTGTCACAGATGCAAGATTCTGACGCAATTTTTTTCAGCTTTTATTATTTACAAAGCCAAAACAAATACCTTTGTAAAATTACTAATGCAAAACTTTATAGAATGTGCACATAGTGTTTCGAATGACAACGTGGAACACTTTACAGAAATATTAGTAATAACTACCTCCATGCTTAAAGTTCATTCTTCTGAATGAACTTTTATTGATGTTTTCTGCTATTCTGCCTTTGTTTGATTGACTCCTTCATTTCTAAATTTTCTGTTTAGTTCTTTCTCAATTCTGTTTAATTTCTTGATTTGCTTGCTCAATTCTCCTTTGTTTTTGTTGAATTTCTCCTCCAAGTTATTGACTTTTTTTTAACTTTGGTAACTTTCTTGTCTGGGCTTTTTAATTGATTTTCTTACTCTGTTAATGGGTTTGAGTTGTCTACAGTGTCCTTGATCCTTTTTTAAATGGACTCTGGATTCCCTCTCTGATCTTTCGTCTGTATTCTAGTCCCGGTGCCTTTCATTGTATTAGGATTGCAAGAAGCAGCCAGAGTACAGAGATTTGCACAGGTGAAGAGCCTGACTTTGTCTTCTTGTCAGGTATTCCTCAGGAGCTTCAGAATCTGGAGGCTCTACAACACTGAAGGGCAGGTAGGTGGCTCAGAAGCTGATTGATCTGCTGAGCTCAGACTTGAGGCTATCAAACTCCAGGGTTAATCTCAGCTAAGGTCTGTTTCAGGTGGAGGGTGGAGTTACTCACTTCACTATCTGAGCCAAGCCTCCTGCAGTTTGTCAGCACCTGGCCCCCCTGGTCTCCACTCTTGCTCCCTTAGGCTGTGTCTCACTCTGAGGCTGTGGCTGCTTCAGCTCAGGTTCTCTGATCTCTGCTGGGTCTTGGTTCTCAAACACCTGCAGTAGTTCAGTTTGGAGTGGTAGGTTGCCTCTAAAATGGCATTTGTGGTGGTTTGGAATATCTTACTGGAAGATGTGTGTTACTGTTGGGGCTTTGAGGTCTCATATATGTGCTCAAGTCTAGCCAGTCTGATCCAGAGCCGCCTCCTGGTTGCCTGCAGAAGACAGTCTCCTCCAGGCGGCCTTCAGATCAAGAGGTAGAACTCTTGGCTCCTCCATCTCTGTCTGAATGCTGCCATGCTTCCCACCATGATGATATGGACTAAACCTCTGAGACTGTAAGCCAGCCCCAATTAAAAGTTTACTTTTATAAAAGTCACCTCGGCCATAATGTCTCTTCCCAACAATAAAACCCTAACTAAGACTCCACCCTTCCCCTGCCCTCTAAATCGTACATAATGGCCATTGATGACCTTGAAGGCCAGAGTAATCACCATCTCAGCAAAGTGGACAGCTGCAATCAAAGCTGTTGGGGGCTTTGAGCTAATCCTGAGGTCAGGACTGCCAGGATGTCTTCACCTGACTTGGCTTTTAGATAAGAACCTGCGCCCCCACCCCTGCCACTGTCCTGGAGCCTCAGGGTGGGCCGTCATCTGTCCAGGGGGCTCTTTCCCGGGCACTGACAGTCTTTTTCTCTGCTCATTTAGAGGCCCTATCACTACTGTGCACAATTTCCAAAACTCTTCTTTTTCTCCTCAGAGGTTATTGTCTTTCTTATTCTGATTCTTCTTCACTGGGTCACACAGAGGCAGCTTCTAGCACATTATCTTATTTATAAGTCTCTATCAGAAATATTTTATGAAAAATGGTGAATGAGGAAGAATTTGTCAAATTACACATTGTGTTATCTACTGCATATATCTTTGATAACAAACTTGGAACTTCAGAATTGTGGAGAAGACTCCAGGAAAAGATAAGTAAATGAGGCTCTTATAGTAGTTCCATAAATATTCAAAAGCATACACCTCAGCTAAATAAAAGCTAATTCCTCAAGTTCTCAAGGTAGAATGTATACAGCCCCCATCTATCTAAAGTTTTCATTGGAAACTCTTAAATGAGGTCTTTATCTTTTGACTTGAAATTTTGTTTTCTAGCCACAATAAGATCACACACTTATCAATAAATGTAAGTATGGAAGAAATGCAGGAGCAATAATCTAACAAGAGATGCATCATCTGTTCTTTTGCTCAAACCATCTAGGATGGAAGAAATGGGGCCTGACAAGAACATTCCCAAAGCCAATAAGCAGAAAAGATACTGGTAATGATGGAGGACAAGTTCCAAAACTCAGATGGAAGGTGGGAACTTTTCAGTTACTATAATTTTAATGAAATCATTTGCCTACTAAAAGGTTCTTCAGTTGTGAGTTAATTCATTTCTTCTCCCACTGAAGCCTAGAGCAATATAAGCAAGACATCGTTACTGAATTAGTTAACACAATAAAAGATCAAGAGTACAAGGATGCTTCTGTTGTGTATTCCCTGGTAACCCCACCAGGCTCTGGTGAATAGTTTCAATCCAACATCAAACAATTGACCTTTGTTAAACTGAGTGGATCCGTCACAGGACAAAATTAAAGTCATGGGAAAATGACAGGTCAAGAGGAGGGGTGAGGGATAAAGGAGGGTGGAGGAAAGACAATAACCAGAATGCATTATAAACATAAATGAAATGGTCAAAAACACCTGAATTGTTTTTAAGTAGAGGCTTGTTCAAATGAAACTTAAAGACAGAAAATAATTTGGGTGTTTGTTTGAAGAAAAGTGTGCAGAAATTATAACTAAAAAAAAATGTTTTTTAAAAAGCAAAGTACCATAGAAAAATTTTCAGGCTAGTAAGATGGCTCCCACAGCCTGAGTGGGACAAGTCTGCTGTAATTCTACAGTTAAAAAAGAAAATAACCTACATTAAACATTCTGGACTCCTGTCCTATCACTAACTCAACATCTCTGTGCATTCACAGGCAGCCAGTGTTAGCTATTAAAAATCAGACTTCGATTGAATTCATTCTGCTGGGACTTATAGATGCCCCAGAGCTTCAAGTCTGTGTTTTCCTATTTCTCCTCCTCACATACATACTCAGCGTTCTGGGGAACCTGACCATCATTGCCCTCACACTGCTGGATTCCCACCTCCAGACACCCATGTACTTCTTCCTCAGGAACTTCTCCTTCCTCGAAATCTCATTCACATCCACTTTTACTCCCCGCATACTCTTCAGCATCTCCACAGGAATTAAGACCATCAGCTTTGCTGGGTGTTTCACTCAGTACTTCTTTGCCATCTTCTTTGGAGCCACTGAGTTTTACCTCCTGACTGCCATGTCCTATGACCGCTATGTGGCCATCTGCAAACCCCTGCACTACACCACCATCATGAGCAACAGGGTCTGCACCCTGCTGGTCCTCTGCTCTTGGATGAGTGGGTTCCTCATCATCTTATTCCCAATCATCCTGACCAGTCGACTGGATTTCTGTGCATCCAATGTGCTCGATCATTATTACTGTGACTATGGGCCCCTCATAGAAATAGCTTGTTCAGACACAAGGCTGCTGGAACTCTTTGACTTTGTCTTAGCAGTCATGACCTTGATTGTCACCCTGGTGCTGGTGATTCTCTCCTACACATTTATCATCAGGACCATTCTGAAGATCCCATCTGCACAGCAGAGGAAGAAGGCGTTTTCCACATGTTCCTCCCACATGGTTGTCATCTCCCTCTCTTATGGAAGCTGCATCTTCATGTACATAAAGCCTTCAGCCACAGAAGGGGTTGCCTTCAATAAAGGTGTAGCTGTACTCAATACCTCAGTTGCCCCGTTACTAAACCCATTCATTTACACTCTAAGAAATAAGCAGGTGAAACAAAGTTTCAAGGAGATCACTAGGAAGATTATAAATCTCCAATGAATCAGATGACCCAAGACTAAAAGGGAATTCTGGACCATAGTCATAGAGTCCATCCCCACAGAAACTGAAGGCCAGCCTCTCCTCCCAGTTAAAGCATCATCTGAGATGAATTTACCATGAAGGCATTTCAACTTTACATTTTAGACTTCTCATGACTTTTATACAAGATGTTTGTAATGAGTTTTGTTTTTAAAAAAAGAGTACAGCTATGTTATATAAACATGTATTTGTTTTAATCCCAGGTGTGGGATATGGGGCTGCTTCAGATTATCCACAGCAGCAGACTATTTGCCTGGTGTGGTGCTTTGGCAGGGGTGTGATTCTGCCAGCTGAGGAGAGTTGACTCTGGAGACTTCAGAGTAAAAATGCCAGGGTAAAATGTCAGAGCCCAGAGCCCAGAGAGAAGCAGCACTCAAAGGAAAAGGAGGAGGAAGAGGAGAAGGAGGGGAAGGCATGGCTGCTCCTCCTACTGGTTCCTGCTCCTGCTGCTGATCTTGCTGGTGGTCCAGAGGCAAGAAACAAAAGTTGGAGATATCCTGACTGTGAAGATTGGACTTGCCTCAAGGAACTTAATGCCCCTATTCATCAGGAAGTAGTTTAAACAAACTTATTTCCTCTTTCCTCTATAACCTCTCTCTCCTACCTAGTGTTGGAGTATTGGAAGGAATAAGAGTTGGAAAGGGAGATAGAGATAAAAGAAAAATAAAATAGATTAAACATATGCCTATAGATATTTAAAAATATTTGCACAAATAGTGTTGTCCTCCTCATGTCTCTCATATCTATTTAATAGAGAAATTCATTATTTGTTGTTGAATATACTTACTACAGGTATTTTAAACAAATATAATATAGCTTACACTTGATCTTAGCCAAAAGGCTGAGAAGCGATATAATATAGTTTAATAGGTCATCATTTTGGGAGCCAGTGACTAAAGGCATTTGCCATCAAACAGGACAACCTGAGTGCCACACCTGGTATAAGCATGATAGAAAGACTCCTGCAATGTGTTCTGAGTCTTCCATCACAAGATGTTACACATGAGCATATACACACACATACAAACATACAAACATACACCCATACAAACACATATACATGTACACTACACATACACACAAAATAAATAAATGTAAAAAAATCTTAGTTTTTTATATTAGTAACACTTTATTTATGTTCAACCATAAACGGTATTAATAACAAAATGGGAAAACTGTATGCAGTACTTCAGATTTTAGCTACTTCCTTATCTTAAATTTTTTATTCTATCAAATGTTAATATTTACATATTTATTTACTCTCTCTGTATCACCACATCTGTGTGTGCATCTTTGTGTGTGTGCATGTGTGTGTGTGTGTGTGTGTGTGTGTGTGTTTTGGGAGGGAGGCACATATATACCATAGAGAATAGGTGACCATCAAAGGACAAGTTGCAGGACTCAGTTCTCCCACAAAGTGAAGAAGGAAGTCACAGGGCTTGGCATAAAGTGCCTTTATCCTCTGAGACATCACACTGAACCTGTGTTTCTTTTAAGTGCACCTGAAAAGGTAAGGGGTGTCAGATCAATCAGTACCCTCTTTGTTGCCTTATCCCTGGTGGTGCCTATGTCTACATGGAGGAGTGGCACACTCCTAATCCAAACATGCAGGAGGCAGTGGCAAATGGAATTCTATAAGTTCAATACCAGCCTGATCTACATAGTGAATTCCAAGCAAATCAAGGCTATAGAGCAGGGGAAAAACACAAATTATATGGAGAATCATACATGTGAACTTCCTGCTAGTTTCCAACAGACACAGTAATTGCCTCTTTATGACACTTTACTCCTGTAAATCTGAACCTAGTGTCCAGATGTGTAAACGTAAGACCTTGTTGTAATATTCTAAACATTTATGTTTTTGTCAGATGAACTAGAGACAAAGTAAGTGCAAACCATGAGAGTCAGCAACTGAGAACCATGGCCACTCAGTGTACCAGCCACCTGGCTGTGCCTTATAGCGCATATCCTGACACAACCATTGTCTGAAGCAGTGACAAGAAACTGAGTCCAGGGGAGAGAACAAAAAGCAAAAGGTCAAACAACAAATATATATGGTTCTTGGGCACTTGCAGTTTTCCAGATTCTGTACCAAAACATGTTCACCTTGACAGAGCAAAGGGGTCCCTGTGGCCTAAAACTTGGAATCAGAAGAAAAGTCCAAAGTCCAGGTGTAGGGCACCACAGCAACTTGTAGGGCACGCAGTGTGAGGGAAGGGGGAAGAGGAATAAAACCATGTCCCGTCAAGAGCTCCCCGGCTCTGGCAGGGCAGATGTGGGAGCCCTGGTGGGTGAATGGCTCCCAAAAGACACTGAACCCCAATCCGCAAGGGTTGGGAAGGAGCAGTCTCAGGACCCCTCGGCCTCACAGAGGCCAGAGGCAACAGGTTCTAGCTCTCAGACATAGCTGGACACTGCTGGATACTGCAGAAGAGCTGAGAACATGGGCCCAGGGACAGCTCAGTCAGCCACAGAGCCGAAGGGAAAAGGGGGCGGGGGGAGGGCATGCTGGGACACATCCCACACGGGTTGACAATCTATTGGTTTTAGTGCTTTATTGTAGAAGAGTAGATCCAGATGGGAGAGGAGTAGAAAAGAACTGGAAAGAGTGTAGAGAGGGAAAAGTGTTTTCAAATTATATGAGAAAATGATCTGTTAAATAAAAGAAAAGGCTAGAGGAGGAGAAAAGAGGAAGAAAAGGAGGAAGAGAAGGAAGAGAAGGATGAGGGGGAGGAGGAAGAGGAGGAGGAGGAAGAAGAAGAAGAAGAAGAAGAAGAAGAAGAAGAAGAAGAAGAAGAAGAAGAAGAAGAAGAAGAAGAAGAAGAAGAGGCAAGAAGAAGAAGGACAAGAAGAAGAAGGGCAAGAAGAAGGGGAAGAATGGGAAGAAGAAGAAGAAGAAGAAGAAGAAGAAGAAGAAGAAGAAGAAGAAGAACAAGAAGAACAAGAACAAGAACAAGAAGAACAAGAACAAGAAGAACAAGAACAAGAAGAACAAGAACAAGAACAAGAAGAACAAGAAGAACAAGAACAAGAAGAACAAGAAGAACAAGAAGAACAAGAACAACAAGAACAAGAAGAACAAGAAGAAGAAGAACAAGAAAAAGAAGAGAAGAATAGAAGAAGAAGAACAAGAAAAAGAAGAATAGAAGAAGAAGAAGAACAAGAACAAGAACAAGAAGAACAAGAACAAGAAGAACAAGAACAAGAATCTATTTCTTCAAGATTCCAATGTAGACTGAAGATCAGCAGAGACATTAAATCTCATGGACTAAACACCGACAAGATTCTTGGCGTGTCTTGGTGACAGCTATTGTTGGACTAGTCCAACCACAGCCTGTAAGCCACTGTAATAAATCCACTATGTGTGTTTCTCTCTCTCTCTCTCTCTCTCTCTCTCTCTCTCTCTCTCTCTCTCTCTCTCTCACACACACACACACACACACACACACACACACACACACACACACACGTTCTGTTCCTTTAGAGAACCCTGAGTAAAGCACATCACTTTCTCCCACTTCCATGGTTAGTGCTTCAGTTCCCACAAGGCTATTACTCTGTGACTCTTGCTTGGCAGCAGCTTTCTCATGGGTCCATTTGGAGCACTTCCCATAGTACCCTGCTAAACTTAATTCCCAGTACTATTGTTACCAGAGGCTAGTTAACATTTCCTGGGCCCGAGTCTCCAGGCAATCATTTATCCCCCAATGTCTCCACTGAGTAAATTAAACAAAAAACATGTTACTGAATTTGGTATAAAGTTGGAGGAAAAAAAGGTCCACAACCACCCTTCAGACAAAAATGCAAGCAGTGAGACTTCCAAGAGTTGACTGTTCCTAGATTCTGTTGCCTTAAATAAGGCAACATCCTCAGGAATTACAGGTCAAGCCTAATTGAACTAATGAAAGAGAGGCAAGTCATTGGTTAAAGAGAAGAAGAATTGGAAACTCTTTCAGACAACCACCCCAGAAGCCTGCGTCTGTGCTTTCTGAGAAAGGGAGCACAGATTAGTATTGGGAGTAGTCTAACCACATCCTGTAAGCCACTCTAATAAATGCACTATATGTGTGAGTATATATATATATATATATATATATATATATATATATGTGTGTGTGTGTGTGTGTGTGAACTACAGAGAGAGAGTCACACGCATGCATGCACATGCTGTACTACATGTGTGTGTATGTATGTGAACTACAGAAAGAGAGAGAGAAATTTACACACACATACACACACACACACACACACACACACATTCTGTGGTTGCATCCATTTTCCTGAGAAGGACAATTTAGTTCTTTATGGCAACACAAAATCTCACTGTATATTCACACTATATTTTCACTTTTGCTTGCTATCAGACACCCAAGTTGATTCCATTGAGACTATTGTGACTGATGCTCAAGCGTCTCTGGAATGTTGACATGGGATCTTTGAGCATGTGATAATTACATTTCTAGTTCTTTAAAGTATTTCCAAACTGATTTCCATAGGGTCTGGACTAATTTTCATTTCTATCAGCAGTAGTGTATTTTGGGGGAGGTGGGGTATTTCAAAAAGGGGGGGGGGGGCTTCTCTGTGCAAGAGCCCTGGCTGACCTGGAACTTTGTAAACCAGGATGGCCTTGAACTCCTGCCTCTGAAATCCTCCTGCTTCTGCCTCCCAAGTGCTGGGATTAAAAGCATGCACCACCAAGCCCTGCAGAATATTTTTTTAATTCACTTTACATCCGGGTCACAGGCCCCCTCCCTCCTTTCTTCCCAGTTCTACAAATGCCTTCTGCTATTACCCCTCACCTTCTCCTCAGAGAACGGAGTCCCCCTTGGCTACTACTCCACCCTGGGGTGGAGCATCTCCAACATACCTGCACCCCCAGGTTACAAGCCCACCCTCTGCCTAATGACCACCAATGCATAGAGGAGCAAAAATTAAGTTTATGATTCCCAGCACCAGCCAATTAAGTTAAAGGGCATAGTAACTTTCCAATTAGATGCTTACACACTTTCCCCCTGCCCCTCCCCCTTGCTGCTTACTATAAAGTCTTGCCCCATAGACATTCAGGATCCCCAACCACCAAAAACATCCTGCATGATGTTGGTTTTCTGGGGTGTGGGGGGGTGGTCTAAGCTAGCTTGAATAGAATAAAGACCCTGCTGTGAGTTGCATCAGACCAGCTCCTGTCTGTGTTTGGGGGATCACTAACACTTCTTTGGCACTACATCAGAATCTGTGATCTATACAGATTCTGATGAGATGAGAAAGTTACTTTTCTCATCTCTGTAATAAATCTCGTATGAAAGCATCTTGGACTCACAGGTGAAGACTGCCATCCTGCCTTCGATCCCAGTACTTGGGGAGCAGAGGCAGGTGAGTTCAAGGCCAGTCTGGTTTACACAGTGAGTTCCTGAACAGCCAGGGCTACATAGTGAGAGCATGTCTCCAAAAAAAAGTAACAGTCCATGCTGACAAGAGAATCATACTGCAAGGGGCATGAGGCAGCTGCACACAGCATCTATATATGATAAGGAAGGAGAGGGTGTAGCTGGTGCTCTGGTCATTTTCCTTTTTTCATTCAGTCCAGAGCCATCCATGCCATCCATGGTTTAGGTGAATCTCCCATCACCATTAACCTAGTTTAGCTAATCCCTCACGGGGGTGCCAGAGACTCATCTCCTAGGTGATCCTACTTGTCAAACTGACATTAATAATCACCAGGAGCAGCAAGCATGAGGCCTGTATGGGGAGGAAAGAACCCAGCAGAAAACGGAGAGGTGCTCCTGACCAGCTCCGTGACAGGAGCAAACACACATGGCCTGACTACAAGTCTGCAGTAAGAGACTGAGCTCAGGGTGTGAGCTCTTGACATGAGCTGAAGTTGGTTTCATCAACCCAGGGGTGAGAAGTGCCCAGAGCTGCCCAGTCTGCCTCCGTCTGTCTCTGTGTCTGTCTCTGTGTCTGTCTCTGTGTCTGTCTCTGTGTCTGTCTCTTGCTCTCATTCTCTTTCAGCGTGTTTTCCTTTCCCCGAACCCAGTAACACAATTGCTGAGCTAGGTTAAACAGGGCTGTTTGTGCCACTACACAGTCTCAGTGTGGGCACTGACAGCACGAGCAGCCAGCAGATTCATCCCACCTTCCATTCTAAAACGCTTATGATGTGACAGTAATTCCAGTGCAAACTCCAAAGGGGATAAAGGAAGAACTGAGGAGCTGGGAAGTTACTGAGCCAATGGTCTAGATACAGGTAAGTGGGTGAGTGGCTCCCTCTAGTGGTACATCTCATTCTTGCACTATTACACTCCCC
The DNA here is from genome assembly GCF_947179515.1 of Apodemus sylvaticus. Taxonomy (NCBI): domain Eukaryota; kingdom Metazoa; phylum Chordata; class Mammalia; order Rodentia; family Muridae; genus Apodemus; species Apodemus sylvaticus. The sequence goes on from NC_067491.1 coordinate 4,148,544, forward strand.
TTGCTATACACTAACTTTTAAAAAGTATTATTATTATAAGATATTTTAAATAAAGAGAGAAAAGAACGTAAAACTGTCTTGTGATTAACTCACTGCTTGAAGCATTATCTAAGCAAGCATTTCCCTCAACTTCAGACTGTTTCATTTTTTTAGAAAATGTCAAACTCTGCCATAACTCTTGCCCTGCACAAAAATCAATCACAAGGGGATCAGAGACCCCAATATACAACCTAAAATATTGAAAATGTTAGAGGTGGAAAGTAGCTAAAGTTCTTCAATATATAGACATGGGCACATACCCTTAAAAAGTATTCTAATAGCACAGGAAATAATCTCAAAAATTGACAGATGGCAATAGATTAAGAGAAAATTAATATCTAGGATATGTAAATAAGTACAAAACTCAAATACCACAAAAGGAATCATACAAACAATAATGAAGCACATCGTTCTCAGAAGAAGAAATGCAAATGGCTAAGAGATGCTTGGAACACGTCCAAGCATCCCCAGCCATCCAGGAGATGTACAAATTGAAACTGTTTTGAAACTTCATCTCACCCTGCTCAGATGTATCAAGAAAGCAAATGATAGCAAACTCTGTCAAAGTCATCAGAAAGAAGACCTTCACTGTCTACAGGTGAGACTGTAAGCTGACGCGGCCACCGTGAATCAGTGCGGGGCTGTGGGAGTTACTTCTCTGACTGGCAAAAGGCAGTGTGAAGGAGGGAAGGTCTGTGTCAGCTTACAGTCCCAGACAACAGTCTACCACGGTGGGGGCCACGGTGACAGAGTATACCATAGCTGACACAGGCCCACAATCGGGAGGCAGGAGAGGTCAACGGAGATGCTTAGCTTGGTTTCTGTGGTTTTTTTTAATGTCTCTTTTTATTATTTTTTATATTTTAAATTAAAGCATAACTACATCCCTCCCCTTTCCTCCCTCTAGTCCCTCCCATGCACAATAGGATGGGCATTGTCCCCTCTTGTCCCCTCTTGTTCCCTCTCAAAACCATGGCCTCTTTTTCTTAACTCGGTCGGTCCATTTAATGTTACTTGTAAGTATATGATCTCAGGGACAAGCATGTGGTATTGATAACCAATTAGTGGAGCTTAGCTCCAGGGAGAATGGTTTCCCCTGCTCAGTATTCATTAATTGTCTGCGTTCTTTGTCTACAGGTGGGGCCCCCTTTGATTTGTCTCCCTTCAGCATCAGCGTGCCCACTGGTGTTGTGTTTCTTCAGGTCTTACTCAGGCAGCCATACTGCTGCAGTATTGCAAGTGAAGCATCCCATTTCTAGGAGACACAACCTCACAGCAGATTTCCTGGACCTTGGCCTCTTACAATCTTTTCACCCTCACTCCTCCTTTTATACCGTCAAGGACCTCAACCATGGAATGGGGCCACCACATCAACCCAATCTAGAAGCTGCCTCACAAACATACCCAGAGGTTTGTCTCCTGTACGACAAGTTCACAATCAATACTAACCATCGCAGAGACAATAAATTAATTAATTAGTTAGTTAATTAAGTGATTGAATTAGAACCATCATATTGTCCAACTGCACAACTCTTATAGATACTGGAGGACTCTCAGCCAAGGTACCACAGAGACATCGGCACATCCATGTTTTTGGCTGCACTGTTCACAATAACCAAGAAATGGAAGCAGCCTAGATGTCTATCACCAGAGGCAGGGAAAAAGGAAATGTGCTACGTGTATAAACAACAAGGAAATCATGACATTTGAAAGAAAACTAATGAGACTGAAAATCATTATTATGCTAAATAATCCTCATTCAAAAAGACAGTGCCTCTCACATGCAAAATTTTTATTTGAAAGTTCGTTGTGTATGCGTGTGTGTGTGTGTGTGTGTGTGTTATTTTGAGAGGGAATTTGTGAGTCAAAGGGCAGATATGAGGGGACATATGGACATGGGGACGTATGATTCACAATGAATCAACAAAAAATTTTTTAAAAATCAATGACATACATTAACAATGAATGGTTTCAGGAAACAGGACAGCAAATAGTCAAACTGACTGGAAAAGTAAAAAGTCAAATAGAAAAGACTGAAAGTTGGTTCTAAGAAAAGATACACAAAGGTGATAATCTTTAATGATACTACCAGGTAAAAAATTTAAATAAGCAAAATCATAAATGAAAGGTAAAGAAGTCAGTATAACTGATACCACAGAGGTGTAAATCATTACAAGATCTTGTTGTGAATTATTACATATCAATTAATCGAATAACCTGGAAGAAATTACTAGACTGCCAAAAATGTACAATCCACCAAGACTAACTTGGGACAAAACAAAAAAATCTACAAAAGCAAAAATAAAATCAGTGGAGCATCAGTTAACAAAGTCTCCTGGGAAATAAATAACAAAAGTCGGAGGTTATGGAAATGTCTGTCACCTTAACATGATCTTCCGGCTTTAGGCACGAGTTCTGAAATGTTACACTGTATCTCAAACTATATATGATTGTGTGTCAAAAATATTAAGTTAGTATTAAGACTATAAAATAAGGACCATCGGGATACTCAGCCTGTGTGTCTTCACAACGCTCCATTTTTATTTAGCAATAATCCATTGAAGCATCGCAGTGGTGCATTCTGATATCACAGCTCCGCTGTAACACACTGTGATATGCTGTGACATCGCAATTGTGTGACAATTGCATGACAATTGTGATGGCACAGCGTTGCATTTTGTTCCCAGGACCCACATCAAGTAAGTTACAACGGTCTGTAACTCCACCTCCAAGGAACCCTCTGTGGGCAACTGCTCTCCTGTGCACACACCGCTAACACGGTGCTCCCTAGTGACATCACAGTTCCCAAATCTGCCTCCATAGTGCTGTGTCATCATGATGCTCCACCATTTTTATTACACAACAATTTGCTCAATTTGCTGTCACAAAGATGCACTGTGATGGCCCAGCTCAACTGTAATACCACAATATTCATTTTGCCTTCACAGTGCTCATTGTAAGATCGAATGCTCCATTCTTATATAACACTGCCCCATTAAACCACCACGACAAAGCATGGAAATCACAGCTCCATTGTGAAGTCAGAGTGCTGCGTTCTGGATTACAGAGCTCAACTGTCTTCACCGTGTTGCACTGTGACATCATGATGCTCCATCTGGACATAAGAGGGCTCAGTCGGTCCATTGCTATGGTGCATGGTGGTATCACAGCTCCAGCATGCCTCAGTGGACCATTACCGTATTGCATTGTGACATCACAATGTTCCATTATAATTCCATAGTGCTGCACGATGATGTCATTGGTTCTAATACTATATCACAAAGACCCACTGGGCCATCACAATTCCCCACTTTATATGGCAAAGCTCACTGATGCCCTCACATGGTGCATTGTGACATCACAGCTCCACTCTAACATTACAATGCTCCACTGCAGCACCACTGATTGCACTGTGACATCACAATGCTCAACTGTGCCAATGTGAAGCCACCTTGTGACATCACACTTTACCATGACATCATGATGCTCCACAATGACATCATGATGCGCCATGATTATATTAATGTGCTCAGGTGTGCCACTGCAGTAGTGCATTGTGACATCACAGAACCATTATCACATCATAATGCTCCATGTTTTCATAACCCACGGTCACCACTGCCATCACAGTAGTTCACTTCAGCTCTTCTGTCACAACACAATGTTGCATCAGGACATCACATTGTTCAATTAACTTTATCGTTGCTGCACTGTGACACTGAAGTTTCTCCGTGAAACCACAAGGCTCAATCCTGCCATAAAGATGCCACTTTTCTGCCCTGATAAAGTTACGGATGCCCTAGCAATGCTCTACTGTGACGTTACCTTTGTCCCAGTTGAATGCTACATGGTGTCATCGTGGCAGCACTGTGACAGCACAGTGCTCCACTGCTGAATCACAACACACCATTACACCATCACTACCCGTCAGGGAAGGTGGCACAGGCAATAGGCAGCTATGACCTGCTACAATCTCCAAGAAATAAATTGAGGAAAGTTGGCTAACAGACGGAAGAGGTGGGCAGCAGCTTATGATCTAGTTTAGTAGAATAGGAAACTTTACAAGGCAAGCAGAGTGGGGAAATCAAATTTGTCCCAGGGGAATTGACAGGCCCACCTGGTCTCTCCCAGTGAGAGAGGTGACTGGAGCCATGGCTAAGGCAGAGAGCTTCAGAAAATCAGTACAGCACCCTAAGTAACAGATACTTCAATGAAGAGGAGAGAAAAGAGGCAAAAACTGTGCAGAGCAGGAGCAACAGGAAGACCAGTGTTGGAAAACCTTTTCTTCTCTCACAGGAGCAGAGACAGGCGCTCAGTCACCACAGCTGCATGAGTCCCATGATTGGGAAACTCAGAGCAAGTGTCACAAGACTACAGGCTGAAACAGGGTCAGCAGAAAACCTCTAAATAGGGAGGAAGACTGAGTCGGAATCACTGAATCATACAGTATTCAGTGAACTGGAAACCTGGTCAGGGTCAAACTCTGCGGGGCAGCAGACACAAGGATTCCAGGCACCCAAAAGGCCTGCCTAGAAGAGCATTTACAAATGATTCCCCAAGGGCTACCCTGAGGTATGACCAGCATCTGTGACCTGATTTCATGAAGGATGGCTCAAATATGGAACTAGCATCTGTGACCCAACCCTACAAAGAACCGTCTAGATTCTAGAGGTATGGCAGATGTCTAAGAGCATTTAATATCTTTCCTCACATTTTGTTCCCTTACTGTAAACAGTAGCCATGCCAGCCTGGATACTCTCCTATGTCAACATTTTCTCCTCCAAACAAATTACTAAATATTTATTTATTCATTCATTCATTCATTCATTCATTTACACATTCATCAGTTTTTTGAGACAGGGTTTCTTCGTGTAACCTTGGGTATCCTGGAACTAGCTCTGGAGATGAGGCTGGCCTCAAACTCACAGAGATCTGCCTGCCTCTGCCTTCCAAGTGCTGAGATTAAAGGCATGAGCCACCACCACCCAGCTATCCATCACCTTTCAATTCTTTCCTCACTCAAGTTCTCAGAACGCTGGCATAATTAAGACAGATTCTTTCCCAATTATACCCATGGCCCCTGGCCCAGTTTCCATAGAGTTTGTGCTGCTTGTGTTTCCTGTTGGTGTTGGTGTTGTTGTCATCGTTGTCGTCATTGTTGTCATTGTTGTTGTTGTTGTTTTGTCCAAATGAAACAAGCTATGTGATTATCTGGGAGAAGAAACCACAGCTGAGGAAATCCTCCACCAGATTGCTTATAGGAAAGTCAATGGAAGCATTGATGATTTATGGCATGACCCAGTCAAGTGGGAGTGGTGTCACCTGAGCAGGTGACCTGGGGTTGCATAAGAACACAAACTGTGCAACTCATAGAAGCAAAGCCACTAGGCAGCGTTCTTCAGGGCTTCAGTTTTTGCCTCCAGGTCCCTGCCTTGAGTTTCATCCGGACTTCCTTTCATGATGACCTGCAAACCCTTTCCCTGCCAAGTTGCTTTTGATCGTGATCTTTATCAAAGCAATAGAAAACAAACTAGAGCCAGGTGGTGGTGGTGCACGCCTGTAATCCCAGCACTCTGGGAGGCAGAGGCAGGTAGATTTCTGCGCGGCCAACCAGGGCTACACAGAGAAACCCTGTCTCAACAAAAAAAGAAAGAAAGAAAGAAAGAAAGAAAGAAAGAAAGAAAGAAAGAAAGAAAGAAAGAAAGAAAGAAAGAAAGAAAGAAAGAAAGAAAGAAAGAAAGAAAGAAAGAAAGAAAGAAAGAAAGAAAGAAAGAAAGAAAAAGATGAAACCTCCTGAGCTGGGTCTCTATTGTTGTATTGCAAAGAGCAATACAACTTGTTTTCTAAACTCCCACAAGGATGTCTCATGAAACTCTACATGAGCCATTCAAAGCATTTTGTCGCCCAGAGTTCCAAACTCTTCGATAGTCTTCCAACAAAGCGGTTTCATGAACCTAAGAACTGAATGGCCAGGCTTACCCCAGCAGTAGCCTTATTGGTGCCGATTTCCCTGCCTTTGTTACATTGTTGTGATAAATACCCTGACACAAGCAACTTAAAGGACAAATGATTCCTTTTGGCTTGCAGTTCCAAAGTACCATCAATTGTAGTTAAGATGTCCTGAAGCAGCTGGTCACTGACTACATCACATCACAGTCAGGAGGCAGGAAACAGCGAATGCTCATACTCAACTCCCTCTCTCCTTTCCATGCGGTACAGAACCAGAGCCCAGGGAATGGGGACGTCCACTTTTAGAGTGTCTCTTCTGAGCTGAAGGGGTTTGCAGCCCCATAGGAAGAACAACAATATCAACCAAGCAGACCAGCCCCCCAGACATCCCAGGGACTAAGCCACCAACCAAAGAGTATACACATGGCTCCAGCTGCATATGTACCAGAGGACAGCCTTGTCAGGCATCAATGGGAAGAGAGGTCCTTGGTCCTATGAAGGCTTGATAGATACCCCAGTGTAGGGGAACCTAGGGCTGGGAGGGGGAGTGGGTGGGTGGGTGGGTAGGTGGGTGGGTAGAGGAACACCCTCATAGAAGCAGGGGGACAGGGGATAGGAGAGGGGGTCTCCGGGAGAGGGGGAAACCAGGTAAGGGGATAACACTTGAAATGTAAATAAAATTTTTAAAAAAGAAATGTAAATTAAAAAATATTTAATAAAAAAATAGAGTATCTCTTCTCCCTCAATTAATGTAATTGAGATAACCCCTCACAGGCATCCCAGCAGCCTGTCTCCTAGGTGACTCCAGATCCTGTGAAGATGATAATCCCAATCACAGCTGATAATATCAATTCACAGATGCGAAGAGTACATTCTCAGTTAAGTTTCTGGGGATGAGTGTTGGAGCATCGCCCTTGAGAAAGCCTACCAAATAATCTGCCAAGAGGAAGAAAGTAGGATATTAAGAAGCCACTGCCACAACTGCTGTGCCCCAGATCATCTAACTTCCACTTCTCTGTGTACCATGAAGATGGGGTGCCCTAGACCCTGCCTCTCCCCCACAGCGCTGAGACCTCTTCTACCACAAAAGTCACAACTAAACTTGTCAGAGGAACAGGTGAAGCAAGGGAAGCCTCTGCCTCAGCTCTTCTGTGTCCCTGTCTCCCAGAGGTGCCTCATCTTGGGAGAAGTTAGGCCATGAGCAGAGCTTGAGCTATGGGGGAGTTTAGAGGAGGTAATCTTCAGTTGTCTAGGCTCCGGGAATTAGAAAGGCAAGCATGCTTTGTCTTCCTTGTCCCTTTGACTAGACTGAGGGAACAGTCTGCAATGGGTGTCAAAACATCTCTTCTAAGCTTCGTGCCAGTCCCTTCCAAACCCTAAAGCCATAGCTCTGAGCAAAGCCAAGCCTCCGGCTTCACAAAATATACCTTCCAGTAGAAAAGACCTGAACTAAATACCCACTCCAGCAAAAGCAATGTCATCACGCTGCAGGAGGTATATGCCATGAGGCGTTGGTGTCAATTTTATAAAGTATATTGCAGTTTTCCTCTTAACCCAGCTGGCTCCCAAGTAATTCAGACTGAACTACTATATTTATTTAGCAAGCCTTAAGGGCATAACAATTGAGCAGTATTACTGTATTTTAATCCTTTAAACTAATCTAGCTACTTCTCAGTCCAGATCCCTGTGTTAGGACTGATCTCACTCTCTGGGCTCCAGATGTTTTTTTCTTGGTGTCTCTTGGGGCTCTCTCCCCATGGAGAATCCCCATTTGTTTCCTCTCTTTCCCTCTTCCCTGGCTGGAAGTACAGCCCTATTCTGTCCTCTGCTCAGTTATTGACTGATCGGTTAGTTCTATTAACCAATCAGGGAATAACTGAGGAACAATATTCACATAACATTGAGAGTGGAGAATCTTAGAATAAGGATTTCAACCAGATATGGGGGCACAGAAATCAGCATTTGAACAATACAAGGACAGTCTTACACAGAGCACAGTAACATTATGCCTACAATGAGGTACACAAAAGAGTAGTCACCGTGTGGTCCTATTTGAGGGATATTCAAGAAGCTCTTTCTGACGAGGTAATGTACCCTGAGACTTGAATAATGTCAACTTACCTGCAGGAAGCTTTAAATGTGAAGTTGGGGGCAACACGAGCAAAGCGGAACAACATTCGTCTGAAAATTGTGTCATGAAACCCATTCTTTCCTATGGGTTTAAAATAAAGAAATTGTTTTCAGGGACAATAAAGCTTATCTTAATTCACAAAAATGGAGGGAGGGGACTTGCAGGCAGAGAAAGCAATACTTGTGAAGAGCCTAAAGTCAAAAGAAGACAACGGGGTAGCATGGAAAGATAATAATGATGTTTCTAAATGTAGGTATTATTATTCAAATGTGGTAAAGGGAGTGAGTCGGAGAATAACTGTCACTGCTGCTCACAGTCCCCAGGAAGCCAACCATGCAACTCTGTGCTGGGCCACACCACGCTGGCCACACCACGCTGGGCCACACCATGCTGGCCACACCACGCTGGCCACACCACGCTGGCCACACCACGCTGGGCCACACCACGCTGGGCCACACCACGCTGGCCACACCACGCTGGCCACACCACGCTGGCCACACCACGCTGGGCCACACCACGCTGGGCCACACCACGCTGGCCACACCATGCTGGGCCACACCACGCTGGCCACACCACGCTGGGCCACACCACGCTGGCCACACCACGCTGGCCACACCACGCTGGGCCACACCACGCTGGGCAGGGAAAGTATCAGGGACTATCTAAAGACACGGAGGAAGAGGGGAATATGGGGAAATGTTTGACTCAGGGTTTCTGTTGCTGTGATAAATACAGAAGCCAAAGATAACAGAAGAGGAAAGGGTTGATTTCAGCTTCCACTTCCACAGCACAGTCCATCCTTTAAAAGAAATCAGGGCAGGAACTCAAACAGAACAAAAACTGGTGGCAGGAGCTGATGCAGAAATCATGGAGGGATACTGCTCACTGGCTTGCTCCTCATGACTTGTTCAGCCTGCTCTCTTATAGAACAAAGAACCACCAACACAGGGATGACACCACCCACCATGGGCTGGGCTCGTCCCCATCAATCACTAAATGAAAGAATCCTCCACAGGCCTGCCCAGCAGTCAGTGTGATGGGGGCAATTTCTCAGCTGAGGTTCTCTCTTCCCAAATGTGTCAAGCTGGCATAAAACGAGCCAGCTTGGTGTTTTACAACAGTTCTCATGGGAGAAGATAGGCAAGGCGAAGTAAGCACCTTGATTACTTCAATAATTACTTCAAATTATTTTGTTAGATTCTGGGATCTAAGACTCTCTAGTACCCCATCCTGGGATAATTAAGGCCAGAGAGATGGAGTTCATGGCACCTCAAAAGAGTAAGAGACAATTTATTTGGAGCCAAATATAGGTGACCGTGGCCCAGGAACATGGATTCAGGTTGCTCTGTGAAAGTGGTTGCATGAGCTTTTATAGTAACAGAACAAAACAACATCACAAATCAAGCCATTTGCCAAATATGCTGGTAAAGGCAGCCAGTAGACAGTTTCCAGTCAAACATGGGGGCTCTGCCATGGGTTTCAGATGTTGTTGATAACATTCAGCTTTTGGACTGATGTCCGATGATCTGCTAAGAATACATTTCAAAGGTTCTACCTGCTAGTCACATGATTTTAGGCCAGACAGAGTTGGGCATGGATGGTTATTAAGGGACCTGAAGCGAGGCCAAGATAACGTAACTGTGGTCTGCAATATTCCACAATAACAAAGTTTAATCAATCAGCCTTGAAGAATCTTTAAAAAAAAAAAAGTGGGACTTTGTTCTAGGAATTCAATTTACAGGAAGGTGATGGAAATGAATTCTTTCAAGATTCATTTTTGCTTTTATTTTATGTGTCCATGTGTCTGTTTATGCATATGTATGTGGGTACCCACAGAAGTCAGAAAATAGTGTCAGATTACCTAGAACTGGAATCACAGAGGTCTGTGAGCTGATGTGACTTCTTGAAACCGAACGTAGGTCCTCTGTAAGAACTGCAAGTGTGAAACAGTATTGGACAAAACCAGAACGGGGAAGTGGGAAGGGGTGGGAGGGAGAACAGGGGAAGAGAAGGGGGTTACGGGACTTTCGGGGAGTGGGGGGGCTAGAAAAGGGGAAATCATTTGAAATGTAAATAAATTATATCGAATAAAAAAAAAAAAAGAACTGCAAGTGTTCTTAACCACTGATGCACCTGTTCAGCCCCTTGGCGTTAAATTTTTAAGGCAGAAGAGATGATGAGGTAATGAATGAATTTAAATGGACAACCAATTTTTTTCTTGGATGGCTTGGGAGAAGAACAAGGGTCATGGTAAGGGGGAATTCAGTCTACACTATATAAAGGGAAATAGTGAAAAATACAAAGAGAGGTCAAGTCCAAAGTTGTGTGTTCAAAAGTCATGGATGCCAAAGAAAGTTTCCAGGATGGGCAAGGAATCTGATTATATCAATAATGCTGAGATACTGAGTACAGCAAAGACTTAAAATTGATCGCCATGTTTCACAGCATGGTGAGTTGATTTGGAATGAGGGATAAGTAGAGAGGAACCAATGGAGAAAACTGAAGTTAAGAGAGAGAAACACCTCCTGATGCAGTGCCCATTCCTATGATTCTAGACCTTGGGAGACTAAAGCAGGAGGATTAACACAAGCTCAAGACCACATCCTAGGCTACATAGTCACATAGCAAGAACCTGTCAGGGAAAAAGTAACAGCAATTGCCCAGCTACACTTTAATGCCCGACTACATGGCACTAAAGATTCAGAGGAAAGTCTAGGCTACTTCAGATAGCACAACTCTCCTCACAGGCCAGGGAGCCTGGGGTTGCTAATACTTCCAATATCAGCACTGGTAAGGTCCCTGTGCTCTTGGGATTCAGTGCAGGATGTAGTGAAGGAATGGAGGAAAGGAGAAACAAACCAACCTATGTATAATTATGAAGACTTGAAAATGCGTGCTGAGATGTGTGTTGAAGGTTGATGGTTGATGAGTGTGGGGTGTTCCTGGAATGCTTCCTGGGAGACACAGCTCAAGGCAGGACCTCCAGCCTTCCTCATATCATGACTAACATTTGGGCTGTACATCAGCGTAAACCCAAGTTAATTTGGGATTGTGCTTGGGAAATTATTTGCATAGAAAACTTCATTGTGAATTTTAATACATAATTATAAGGAAACTAAAATGTATGCCATTAAAGAAGTGTTTGAATATTGATATATGTAATAGTTCCCAAACAAAGCTTGTATCTATAAACATAATTTTTACATTAGGTTTTATACCTGAAAATAGCTAATTAGAAGGCATACCTTTAATCCCAGTACTTGAGAGGCACAGGCAGATGAATTCTCTGTGAGTTCATGAATTGCTATGCGTCTATCAGCTTAGGTACTTGAATGGGACATGACAGCAGATAAAAGACAATTATATCTATGAACAAGAGAATAGAAGCTGATTATATCCAGAGAAAGGTGAGCCATCGGGAAATCCCAGAGGCTCACCACCTCCAATGTCTGAACGCCTCGCTGTAAGATTACTCTGTGTCCTCACTGTTCATACACTGACTCTCTCGAAAGTACATCTTTGGGTCAAACCTCCATGCATCTTGGTGCATTGTTAATCCACATGTCTCACCTCACCCTTGGCCAACTGAGGAAAAATGACTCATATTGATCTTATTCTTCCCACCTGAAAAATTTATCAAAGGACTAGAGGATATCTCAGAGGTTGGGAACATTGACTGCTCTTCCAGAGATCCTGAGTTCAGCAACCACATGGTGACTCACAACCATCTGTGGTGGGATTCAATACCCTCTTCTGGTGTGTCTGAAGAGAGTGACAGTGTATTCACATACATTAAAAAAAATAAATAGATAAATAAATAATAAATAAATAAATAAATAAATAAATATCTTTGTATAACTTTCTCCTCCTTTTTCCTGGGCCATTTAATCTCAAGTCCGTCAAGACCCTTACATGACTTTAATGCCCCTTAAGTAGAGGCTCTCAATTAGGCTATAAAATATAATGGAAAGTCTTGTAGAAGGTAATTTGGTAAAGTATTTCAAAAACATTTTACTCACCAATCCTGTTTCTGGAAGGTATACTGGAGAAAGTGTAGGTAAATACACAGATGTGTGTGAGAACATTTATGTCAGTGTCGGTGACAGACGTTAGCTGGAATGACAGAGCATTTCTTAAGATGACAGTACCCACACTGAAGGATGTGATGTGACAGAGACCTTGAAGGGACACTCAAGGAGTCATGACACAATGTTCAAATGTAGATCAATAAAGCAGAAACTGTTTTAAAAAAAACAGTTTAGACAATATAATCTCATTTTTATTTTTTAAGCCTGTACCCAAATGCAGAACAAAGGCAGGTAACAGTAATTTCTCATGAACATTATTAACATTTTGTCCATAGTTATATTTTCCTCTGTATATAAATTTCTTGCAACTATCAGTGCTACTTTTTACAAACTGAGAAACTCAATGCAGTGTCCAGGCCTTCATTTGGAGTTCCTTGAGCACCTGTCTCTGCTGCTCCCGGTGTGTGAATCACAGCTGAAAAGTTCATGAAAAAGTGATAGCTGGATTTCCAAGAAAAGGGAGATGTGCTGGATCCATCCAACCAAGAACCGACGTGGACACCAGGTGGAAATAGTGAATGGGTTTCAAGTATCTAGGGCTACATCAAGACTTCAAGCCAGAGTCCAGGGGATAGAGAGATGTGTGCTCTACCTGAGACCAAAGGAGGTAATGAAAATCATGTCTTTGCAAAGTGTGGAGCAGAGTCTGAGGGAAAGACCATCCAGAGACTACCCCACCTGGAGATCCATCCCATATACAGTTACAAAACCCAGACACTATTACTGATGCGCACAAGAGCTTGCTGACCAGAGCTGGATATAGCCGTCATCTGGGAGGCTCTGCTAGTGCATGACAAATACAGAGGGGGACAGCCATTGAACTGAGCACAGGGTCCCCAATGGAGGAGCTAGAGAAAGGACCCAAGGAGCTGAAGGGGTTTGCAGCGCCATAGGAGGAACAACACTATGAGTCACCCAGTACTCACAGAGTTCTCAGGGACAAAACCATCAACCAGGGAGTACTCAGGGAGTTACCCATGGCTCCAGACATATAGGCAGCAGAGGAATGGCCTTGTTAGACACCAAAAGGAGGAGAGGCCCTTGGTCCTGGAAAGGCTCGAGGCCATACTGTAGAGGAATTCCAGGACAGGGAAGTGAGAGAGGGTTCATTGGGGAACAGGAGGAGAGGAGATGGCTTATGGGATTTTCATGGGGTGGGGGAGGGACCAGGAAAGGGGAAATCACTTGAAATGTAAATAAAGAAAATATATCTAATAAAACAAATAAATAAAAAATAAAATCATGTCTTTGAAGGCAGTCAGGGAAGAAGTCAAGTAAAGAAGACCAACATCTAGGGGGATCCCAGGTGTTAGGGGTCGGTCAGGAGACAACAAACTGGATAGACCGAGCCTACAGCACTGCCAAACAAGACTTGTTAGCCATTCCCTGTCCCTGTCCCTGTCCCTGTCCCTGTCCCTGTCCCTGTTGCTGTGCCCCCAGCAGGTATAAATGATGTCAGGAAGAAAGACTTACAATTAGAACTCACTGGAAGAAGCAAGAAGACAAATGTCTCAAGGACATAGACACAGGAAGCCACAGAAGCCTCGGGCTTCATCAGGAATTATACAGGGTCTCCTCAGCTGTTCCGGTCTCGTGACCTCTGTTCCGGTGTGTGTTTGACCAGCTCTTTTCTTAGACTGACGCACGATCAAGGCTTCAGACGAGGTCCCAGAAACAGAGCTCTGAACAATATATCTGTGTCATGGACATTTATACTAGAGGAAACACGCCAATCCACAGGATGCCTGCACCGTGAGCACTACAGGTCTCAGATTCTCTTTTTCCTTGTGAATATCGAGGAACCAGGCTCTGAGCTCCAAGATCTTGGGAAGAAACTGGCGTGTGGTCAAGGACCCCAAAGGTATCTCTTCATGAGCCGCCTCATGGCCCCTGTGACCTCCTTGTTCCTCAGAGTGTAAACAAAAGGGTTGCACATGGGGGTGACAACTGTGTAGAACAAGGTGATAATTTGGTCTGTGTCCCCATAGGAATCTGCCTGAGGCCTCATGTAGGCAACAGACCCAGTCCCAAAAAAGAGTATGACCACAAACAAGTGGGAGGAACACGTAGAAAAGAGCTTTTGACGACCCTGGGATGTCGAAACCCTAAGGATGGTGGCAAGAATACAGGCATAAGAAACCACAATCAATAAGAAGGGGGAGAAGATAAAAGTTACTGTGAGAAAGAGGTTCCCCACTTCACCCCAGAAGGTGCTTGCACTAGCCAGTCTCAGCACAGGCAGGATATCACACAGGAAGTGATGGATGGTGTTGGCCCCACGGAAAGGCAACGTGAAGATGAAGATGGAGTGAGTAGTGCCTGTGATGACTCCTGCAAGATAAGAGGCCCCCACCAAGGCTGAACAGGTCCCCGGGCTCATGAGTGTAGTGTAATGCAGCGGACAGCAGATGGCAGCATAGCGGTCGTAGGCCATGGCGGTGAGCAGGCAGCACTCAGCAATGCCAAAAAGGGCAAAGAAATATAACTGCGTGAAGCAGCTGGCCAGCGGGATGGAGGGGCGGGAAGAGCGGAGGTCGGCCAACATCCGAGGCACGATGGTAGTGGTGTAGAGGATCTCCACCACGGAGAAGTGACGCAGGAAGAAGTACATGGGGGAGCGGAGCGCAGAGTCCGCCAGCGTCAGGAGCACTATCAGAGAGTTGCCCAGCAAGGTGACAACATAGATGCACAGCACACCCCAGAACAGGTGGCCCTGGAGAAAGCCAAACCCCGAGAACCCCAATAAAATAAACTCTGTTACCTCTGTACCGTTACCATCCCCCATTTCCCCAAAGCAGACTAGGAAGAAAAAAAAAATAGAAAAGGAAGCCAGAGAGGGGTAGGCAGCTGTAGACAGAGGCTGCAGCAGTAAGGATGAGGAGCTGGCCCAGAGAGCAGCCCGGCTTGCTGAGGAAGAGGATGCTGGGGATGCTGAAGAGGATGCTGAAGAGGATGCTGAAGAGGATGCCGAGAACCTCTGCTGCTGCCGACTCCAACCCAGAAAACACACCTCGGGAAGAGGAAGAAAAGCCAGACGCTGAAAGACCTTCCTGCTCTTTCTGGTTTCTTCAGACAAGCTTTGTTCCACTCACCCAGGGAATAGCAGCAGAGACTGCGGGCAAAAGCAGCTTCCTTCAAGAAAGTGGGTGAGCAGATGAAAACAAATAATCGGGCAGAAGAAAAGTGCGTCCACCCAGAGGCAGAAATTGGGTGGGGGAAAGCAAGACCAGGAGACAGGAACACAGCACTGAGGACCTGAGGGCTCTGGAGTTTTGACCTGCAGATGGATCCCCACAGCCCTCAGGGTTCATCTCCCTGGAGCACCTCACAGCAGCTCAGTTCCCTGCAGAGCTGATTCTCACAGAGTGCAGAGGGAGGAAAGTGGGAGGAGGACAAGATGGAGGAGCCGGTTTTTACCTAACTATAAGCTCCCTGCTGTTGGGCCTGGGTCTGGCAGGTCCTCCTCACACCCCCATGTGGAGAGGCTGCTGTGTATAGAGCTCTTTCTCTCAGCATGAAGGAGCTGGCTGGGCTCAGAAGCCCAGGGCTCTAAGCTGTTTTCTCTAGGTGGGACTAACAACCATTGCCCCAGGGGCTGCTTTCTGCCTTTCCTGCTCTCAGAATTGGAGCCTAGCATTCTTCTGTTCCTGGAAATGCCTTTTCTCCCAGGCCTGGAGACCCCACCTCCCAGGGGATCCAACATGCTCTTCCTGTCTCCTCATGCACTGCACACATGCTGTGTGCACAGGCATACATGCAGACAAATAACAGAATTCCAAGTAAGACACTACACACACACACACACACACACACACACACACATGAGAGAGAGAGAGACAGAGAGAGAGAGACAGAGAGAGAGAGACAGAGAGAGAGAGAGGGGGGGTCATCTTTAAAGTGCGGGAACTAGACAGATGCCTCAGCAGTTAACAGCATGCACTGCTCTTGGAAAAGACCCACTCGGTTCCCGGCACCCACGTCAGATGGTTCATAACCACCTGTAATGTCAGCACCACGAGATCCAATACCTGCTCCTGGTTTCTACAGGCAGCTCGCTCATGCAGGAGGTATGGTTCAGTAGTCCAGAGCACTGGCTACGATTCCAGAGAACTCAGGTTCAATTCCTGCTACCGACACACAAACAGATAATTTAAACTAAAGTGAAACTTTACCTTCTCTTACAATGTTCAGTTGTGTCTTTTCAAAGCACATTTTGAGTGGATATCTGGGTTGTGATAGCACAGGGTCTACATGTGCCATTCACAGTATCCACATGTGTCATTCACAGTGTCCATGTGTGTCATTCACAGTGTCCACATGAGTCATTCTGCATCCACATGTGTCATCCACAGTGTCCACATGTATGCTTCACGGTGTCCACATGTGTCATGCATAGTGTCCACATGAATCATTCTGTATCCACTTGTGTCAGTAACAGTGTCCATATGTATGATCCACGGTGTCCACGTGTTCCATCCACAAGGTCCACATGTTTAATCCACAGTGTCCACGTGTGCCACCCACAGTGTCCACACGTGTCATCCCAATGCTGTATTGTGCCAACACACTGCCCCAGTGTGTCATCACTGTGCTTCACTGTGAGGTCACAATGTGACTACACAACGTTCCCTGTGACATCGCTGTCTTCAGCTTTACATTCACAGTGCAACATAAGCTCCAGGGGAACCAACCAATGCCTCTATCTGACTGACAAGAGTTCCTGAAGACACATACGCATACTCTCACAAGACATACACACATACACATGGTTAAAAATAAAGAGAAAGAAATCGACTTTTTAGATTTTATTTTATTTTTGACAGTATCTTATTATGCATGCTGCCTTAGCAGCCCGAGAATTCAATATGTAGGCTCTCTTCTGGCCTCCACCAGCATTGCATGGATGTGGCATGCAGACATACATGTGGGCCAAACATCCATGCACATAAAACAACTTGTTTAAGTTTCAGAGTTGTCAGGAAAGCTGCCGACATGATCATAGGCATGGGAAGGCTAACCCTGCCCCTTACCACCTGTAAAACTTGGAAGGGCAAAACATGTACCTTACCTGGACATCATAGCAGAGTTGACCATTGTGGCAGGAGCACAGGTGAGCCAATCCCGAAGCCAAGGAGGTGGAAGAGCTGGCCCTGCCACTCATCTTCCAGGAGGTAGTGTGGGTGCAGGGGTAACGCCCTCCCCAACTTGCCCCTCACCACCTGTGGCAGTTGAGAGAGGTGGCCATGGAGTCATACCCATTTGGGTAAGCTGGCCCAGTCCCTCAATTCCTGCAGCACACAGGAGAATGGGCTCTGCACTTCGCCTGGGTGGCACAGTGGGGCTGGCTCTAGTGGAGAGGGCATAGGTAAGCCTGTCCTAGGGCAAAAGTACAGGAGACCTGGCCCTGCCACTCATCTTTTGTGATGTGGTGTGATTACAGGAATGATGCCCTCCTGCCTCTCTACCTGCAGCAGTGTGGAGAACAGGTCTTCAGGTCATGAGAGCAGGAAAACTGTCCTAGCCCCTTGCAGGCTGAAGCGCTTGGGAGAGTGGAGCCCACACCTTGACTGGGCAGCACAGTGGAGCTGGCTGTGGACGCACAGATACAGGCAACCCAGCCCCAAGGGTGTGAGAGGAGAGCTGACCCTGTCTCCTGCCAAAGGCAGCATCGGGCGCCTTGCCAGAGCAGTGCTGGAGAACTTTCCCTGGTGGTGGAGATAGGGGAGAGCTGGTACACTGACCAGATCAGCTACCACCCAGGCCCAGATCCAGGGCACCCCAAAACATGAATCATCTCTCAACTTTGGAGCATGTGAAAGAACCAGTCCTGACAATCCAAAATGTCAGGGTCTCCATGACACAGGGCACCAACAGGATAATCAACAGGAGTCCCAGTGAGGATCCAGTACTGATAGTGTCACAGAAGCGAGAGATCTCAAACCAGACCAATGAACCATTGCAATGAACATGTGCATGTGAAGAAGTATGGACAGACAGACATACCATAGAACACATTGTGATATACTACAGCTTCCACAATGATATGCTCTCTATGTTTTGGGATTCATTGGTGGTGGTGGTGGTGGTGGTGGTGGTGGTGGTGGTGGTGGTGTGTGTGTGTACTATTTTGAGAGGGGATTTGCAAGGGGAAAGGGTAGATATGAAGGGACATGGAAATGAGCAAGACCAGGTGCATGATGTGAAATTCACAACGAATCAATAAAAAGATTTTTTAAAAATTGATGACATGAGCTGGAGAGATGGCTCAGCAGTTAAGAGCACTGACTCTTCTTCCAGAGGTCCTGAGTTCAATTCCCAGCAACCACATGGTGGCTCACAACCATCTGTAATAGGACCCAATGCCCTCCTCTGGTGTGTGCAAGGAGAACCACAATGTATTCACCAACATAGAATAAATAAATCTTTTTTAAAAATTGATGACGTGTTAGCAATGGGCTGTTTCTGAAAACAGGATAGCAAATTGTTAAATTGACTGGAAAAGTAAAAAGTCAAATAGAAAAGACCAGCACGACTGAAAGTTAGTTTTAAGAAACGATACACAAAGGTGATCATCTTTAATGAGACTACCAAGTAAAAAATTTAAATAAGCAAAATGATAAGTGAAAGGAAAAGATATATTATAACTGATACCACAAAAGTCTGAGCCATTGCAAGAGCTTGTTGTAAATTATTATATTCCAACTAAGTGAATAACCTAGAAGAAATTAATAGACTCCTAAAACTGTACAGTCCACCAAGACTAACTTGAGACAAAACAGTAAATCTACAAAAACAAAAATAAAACCAATGATGTGTCAGAATAAAGTCTCCTAGGAAACAAATGACAAATGTCTGAGGTTACAGAAATGTCAGTTACCTTAACATAATCTTCAGGCTTTACACACGAGTTCTGAAATGTCACCCTGTATCCCAAACTATCCATGATTGTATGGCAAAATAAGATTGTATTAAGACTATAAAATAAGGGCCATCAGGATGTTTAGAGTGTATATCATGACAATGGTCCATTTTGATATAGCACTGATCCACTGATCCATTGCACCATCACAGTGGTGCATTCTGACATCACAGCTCCACTGTAAGACACAGTAATATGACATCACAGTTGTCCTTAGTCGTGATAAGGTAGAATTTGGGCTACAGCATCTAAAGGGAAATAGTTAAAAATACAAAGAAAGGTCAAGTCCAAAGTTGTGTGCTTAGAAGTCACTGATGCTAAAGAAAGATTCCAGGATGGGCAAGGGATGTGATGATGTCAATAATGCTGAGGTATTGAGTACAACGAAGACTGAAAATTGATCACTGTGCTTCACAACGTGGTGATATTGATAATTTGGAGCAAGAGAGATAAGTGGAGAGAATGCTGGGAACCAATAAGAAAACTGGAGATAAGAGAAACACCTCCTGATGCAGTGCCCATTCCTATGATTCTAGACCTTGGGAGACTAAAGCAGGAGGATTAACACAAGCTCAAGACCACATCCTAGGCTACATAATCACATAGCAAGAACCTGTCAGGGAAAAAGTAACAGCAATTGCCCAGCTACACTTTAATGCCCGACTACATGGCACTAAAGATTCAGAGGAAAGTCTAGGCTACTTCAGATAGCACGACTCTCCTCACAGGCCAGGGAGCCTGGGGTTGCTAATACTTCCAATATCAGCACTGGTAAGGCCCCTGTGCGCTTGGGACTCAGTGCAGGATGTCGTGAAGGAATGGAGGAAAGGAGAAACAAACCAACCTATATGTAATTATGAAGACTTGAAAATGTGTGCTGAGATGTGTGTTGAAGGTTGATGGTTGATGAGTGTGGGGTGTTCCTGGAATGCTTCCTGGGAGACACAGCTCAAGGCAGGACCTCCAGCCTTCCTCATATCATGACTAACATTTGGGCTGTACATCAGCGTAAACCCAAGTTAATTTGAGATGATGGTTGGAAGATTATCTGCATAGAAAACTTTGCTACGATTTTTACTACATAATTATAAGGAAAGTAAAATATATGCCACTAGAGAAGTGTTTCAATGTTGATATATGTAATAGTTTAAATACTGTGTAATGGTATAAATATTGATTTATGCAATACTTCCAAAACATAGCTTGTGTCTGTAAACATAATTTTTACATTAGGTTTTATACCTGAAAAATAGCTAATTAGAAGCCACGTAAGGTACACCTTTAATCTCAGTACTTGAGAGGCACAGGCAGGTATATTCTCTGTAACTTCATGGATAGCCTGATCTCCACAGCAAGTTTCAGGCCAGCCAAGGCTATATGGTGAGACCCTGTCTCAAAACAGCAACAACAAAAACTGATAATGTTGGAAATTCTTGATTAATGATGAAAAGCGTTTCATATCCAATCATACCTTCTTAGTGTCGAGTATTGCAAAATAATAGATGCCGGAAAGTCTAGAACATGTATCCATGAATCGCTGTGTGTCAGTTTAGATACTTGAAAGACACACAACAGCAGATCAACGACAATTATATCTATGAACAAGGAAACAGAAGCTGATGCTCTCCACAGAAAGGTGAGCCCTCAGGAAACCCCAGGGGCTCACCACCTCCAATATCTGAATGCCTCGCTGTAATGTTGCTCTATGTTCTTATCTGAAAGTACATCTTTGGGTCAAATCTCTGCGCATCTTTGTGCATTGCTAATCCACATGTCTCACCTCGTCCTTGGTCAACTGAGAAAAAGTGGTTCACATTATCTCATTCTTCCCACCTTAAAAAAATTATTAAGGGATATGCTAGAGAGGTGTCTAAGCAGTTGGGGACACTGCTCTTCCAGAGATCCTGAGTTCAGCAGCCACATGGTGACTCACAACCATCTGTGATGGGATTCAATGCCCTCGTCTGGTGTGTGCTCACATACATAAAACAAATAAATAAATATCGAAATATCTGTCTATAACTTCCAATTCCTTCCTTTTCCTGGGCCATTTAATCTCAACTCCTTCATGACCCTTTCTTGACTTTCCTGCCTTGAAATTTGTAGGGAGAAGCTTTCAACTGTCCTATAAAATATAGTGAAAATTCTTGTGGAGAATAATTTGGTAAAGTATTTCAAAAACATTTTACTCACCAGTCCTGTTTCTGGAAGGTATACTGGAGAAAGTATACGTAAATACACAGATGTGTGTGAGAACATTTATGTCAGTGTCCGTGACAGACGTTAGCTGGAATGACAGAGCATTTCTTAAGATGACAGTACCCACACTGAAGGATGTGATGTGACAGAGACCTTGAAGGGACACTCAAGGAGTCATGACACAATGTTCAAATGTAGATCAATAAAGCAGAAACTGTTTTTAAAAAAAACAGTTTAGACAATATAATCTCATTTTTATTTTTTAAGCCTGTACCCAAATGCAGAACAAAGGCAGGTAACAGTAATTTCCCATGAACATTATTAACATTTTGTCCATAGTTATATTTTCCTCTGTATATAAATTTCTTGCAACTATCAGTGCTACTTTTTACAAACTGAGAAACTCAATGCAGTGTCCAGGCCTTCATTTGGAGTTCCTTGAGCACCTGCCTCTGCTGCTCCCGGTGTGTGAACCACAGCTGAAAAGTTCATGAAAAAGTGATAGCTGGATTTCCAAGAAAAGGGAGATGTGCTGGATCCATGCAGCCAAGAACCAACGTGGACACCAGGTGGAAATAGTGAATGGGTTTCAAGTATCTAGGGCTACATCAGACTTCAGGCCAGAGTCCAGGGGATAGAAAGATGTATGCTCTACCTGAGACCAAAGGAGGTAATGAAAATCATGTCTTTGCAAAGTGTGGAGCAGAGTCTGAGGGAAAGACCATCCAGAGACTACCCCACCTGGAGATCCATCCCATATACAGTCACAAAACCCAGACACTATTACTGATGCGCACAAGAGCTTGCTGACCAGAGCCACCTGTCAGTCACCTGTCACCTGGGAGGCTCTGTATGACAAATACAGAGGGGGACAGCCATTGAACTGAGCACAGGGTCCCCAATGGAGGAGCTAGAGAAAGGACCCAAGGAGCTGAAGGGGTTAGCAGTGCCATAGGAGGAACAACAATATGAGTCACCCATAGTTCCCAGGGACAAAACCATCAACCAAAGATGACTCCAGACACATAGGCAGCAAAGGATGGCCTTGTTAGATACCAAAGAGAGGAGAGGCCCTTGGTCCTGAAAAGGTTCGATGCTGAAGTGTAGAGGAATACCAGGACAGGGAAGTAGGAGATGGTTGATTGCAGACAGGGGGAGGGGAGATGGCTTATGGGATTTTCATTGGGGGACAGACCAGGAAAGGGGACAACATTTGAAATGTAAATAAAGAATATATCTAAGAAAGAAAAAAGAAAGAAAGGAAGGAAGGAAGGAAGGAAATCATGTCTTTGAAGGCAGTCAAGGAAGAAGTCAAGTAAAGAAGACCAACATCTCAAGAGGATCCCAGGTGTTAGGGGTCGGTCAGGAGACAACAAATTGGATAGATCAAGACTACAACACAACCAAGCAAGACTCAGGAGCTGAACTTGCAGGCTGAGTCAGCCACTCCCTGTCCCTGTCCCTGTTGCTGTGCCCCCAGCAGGTGTAAATGATGTCAGGGAGAAAGGCTTACAATATGGACTCACTGGGAGAAGCAAGAAGACAAATGTCTCAAGGACATAGACACAGGAAGCCACAGAAGCCTCGGGCTTCATCAGGAATTACACAGGGTCTCCTCAGCTGTTCCGGTCTCGTGACCTCTGTTCCGGTGTGTGTTTGACCAGCTCTTCTCTTAGACTGAAGCACGATCAAGGCTTCAGACGAGGTCCCAGAAACAGAGCTCTGAACAATATATCTGTGTCTTGGACATTTATACTAGAGGAAACACGCCAATCCACAGGATGCCTGCACCGTGAGCACTACAGGTCTCAGATTCTCTTTTTCCTTGTGAATGTCGAGGAACCAGGCTCTGAGCTCCAAGATCTTGGGAAGAAACTGGCGTGTGGTCAAGGACCCCAAAGGTATCTCTTCATGAGCCGCCTCATGGCCCCTGTGACCTCCTTGTTCCTCAGAGTGTAAACAAAAGGGTTGCACATGGGGGTGACAACTGTGTAGAACAAGGTGATAATTTGGTCTGTGTCCCCAAAGGAATCTGCCTGAGGTCTCATATAGGCAACAGTCCCAGTCCCAAAAAAGAGTATGACCACAAACAAGTGGGAGGAACACGTAGAAAAGAGCTTTTGACGACCCTGGGATGTCGCAACCCTAAGGATGGTGACAAGAATACAGGCATAAGAAGCCACAATCAATAAGAAGGGGGAGAAGATAAAAGTTATTGTGACAAAGAGGTTCCCCACTTCACCCCAGAAGGTGCTTGCACTAGCCAGTCTCAGCACAGGCAGGATATCACACAGGAAGTGATGGATGGTGTTGGCCCCACGGAAAGGCAACGTGAAGATGAAGATGGAGTGAGTAGTGCCTGTGATGACTCCTGCAAGATAAGAGGCCCCCACCAAGGCTGAACAGGTCCCCGGGCTCATGAGTGTAGTGTAATGCAGCGGACAGCAGATGGCAGCATAGCGGTCGTAGGCCATGGCGGTGAGCAGGCAGCACTCAGCAATGCCAAAAAGGGCAAAGAAATATAACTGCGTGAAGCAGCTGGCCAGCGGGATGGAGGGGCGGGAAGAGCGGAGGTCGGCCAACATCCGAGGCACGATGGTAGTGGTGTAGAGGATCTCCACCACGGAGAAGTGACGCAGGAAGAAGTACATGGGGGAGCGGAGCGCAGAGTCCGCCAGCGTCAGGAGCACTATCAGAGAGTTGCCCAGCAAGGTGACAACATAGATGCACAGCACACCCCAGAACAGGTGGCCCTGGAGAAAGCCAAACCCCGAGAACCCCAATAAAATAAACTCTGTTACCTCTGTACCGTTACCATCCCCCATTTCCCCAAAGCAGACTAGGAAGAAAAAAAAAATAGAAAAGGAAGCCAGAGAGGGGTAGGCAGCTGTAGACAGAGGCTGCAGCAGTAAGGATGAGGAGCTGGCCCAGAGAGCAGCCCGGCTTGCTGAGGAAGAGGATGCTGGGGATGCTGAAGAGGATGCTGAAGAGGATGCTGAAGAGGATGCCGAGAACCTCTGCTGCTGCCGACTCCAACCCAGAAAACACACCTCGGGAAGAGGAAGAAAAGCCAGACGCTGAAAGACCTTCCTGCTCTTTCTGGTTTCTTCAGACAAGCTTTGTTCCACTCACCCAGGGAATAGCAGCAGAGACTGCGGGCAAAAGCAGCTTCCTTCAAGAAAGTGGGTGAGCAGATGAAAACAAATAATCGGGCAGAAGAAAAGTGCGTCCACCCAGAGGCAGAAATTGGGTGGGGGAAAGCAAGACCAGGAGACAGGAACACAGCACTGAGGACCTGAGGGCTCTGGAGTTTTGACCTGCAGATGGATCCCCACAGCCCTCAGGGTTCATCTCCCTGGAGCACCTCACAGCAGCTCAGTTCCCTGCAGAGCTGATTCTCACAGAGTGCAGAGGGAGGAAAGTGGGAGGAGATGGACAAGATGGAGGAGCCGGTTTTTACCTAACTATAAGCTCCCTGCTGTTGGGCCTGGGTCTGGCAGGTCCTCCTCACACCCCCATGCGGAGAGGCTGCTGTGTATAAGCCCTCCCTCTAATCTCCAACAGAACTGGGCTCAGAAGTAGGTGCTCTAACCCATTTCTCTAGGTGGGACTATTGCAGGAAAGGCAGCCGTTGCCCCAGGGGCTGTCTTCTGCCTTTCCCACTCTCAGAACTGATGCCTAGCATCCCTTCTGTTCCTGGAAAGAGCCTTTTCTCCCAGGGCTGGAGACCTTGTAGATGCTGTCCGTCTTCTTCCAGAAGACTGTATCCATAGCACTCCCCAGTCCTGGCAAACATTTGTACGACCTTTTGTAGAACAGAACTAATTCCCAATGAAAATAACTATTGAAATAGCAAGCTGGTTCTGGGAGAACTCCCAACCCAACTGAGGGTTTTGACTCACCCTCCACCTGCTGAAAGAAGCAGTATCTGAATGTCTCTGAATCTTAAAAATGGGAAAATACTCTTTTGATCTCAGCTGGAAAAGATGACACTCTCCAGGGCACATGACAGAGGTGACCCGAGAGGACGCCATGACAGAGGTGACCTGAGAGGATGCCGGATAAGTGAAGGCTAGAGAAACGTAACAGGTGCCTTCAATGTGTCAGTCAGTCAAGAAAGGCTGTTCTTCATCGCTATAGCTTGGATAATCCATAAAGATCCTTTCGGTTGAAGGTACTCTGTTGTCTGTTTGAGTTGTTTCCTTCTTTGTGGAGTGAAGGTTTGTGAAGGATTCCAAATGGAGGGCTAAAGAGATGGCTCTGCGGTTGCGAGTGTTCATTGTTCCTGCTGGTTCCATTCCCAGTACCCTGGACAGTCAGCTCAGGGATCCACCATACTCCGCTTGCCTCCTCATGCACTGCACACATGTGGTGTGCAGACAATTCCCACCATCTACATACAAACTCCTAATTAAAACTAAAATGAAATTTTAACTTCTCCAAATAGCTTAGGTACTAGTCTGCCTTCTATCTTTTTTGTTTGGTTTGGTTTAGGTTTGGATTTTTGTACTGGCTGGTTTTGTGTATCAACTTGACACAAGCTTGAATTATCACAGTGAAATGAGCCTCCCTTGAGGAAATGCCTCCATGAGATCCAACTGTAAGGCATTTTCTCAATTAGTGATCAAGGGGGAAGGGCCTATTGTGGGTGGTGCCACCCCTGTTGGCAGTCCTGAGTTCTAAAAGAAAGCAAGGTGAGCAAGCCATGGGGAGCAATCTAGTAAGCAGCATCCCTCCATGGCCTCTGCATCAGCTTCTGCCTCCAGGTTCCAGTCCTGACTTGCTTTGGTGATGAACAGCGATGTGGAAGTGTAAGCTGAATAAACCCTTTCCTCCCCAACTTGCTTCTTGGTCATGTTTTCTGTAGGAATAGAAACCCTAAGTTTTTGGTTTTCAAGACAGAATCAGACAGTTCCTAGCATCCTGGAAGTCTGTAGACCAGGTCTGCCTCTGCTTCCCAAATGCTGGGATTAAAGGGCATGTGCCACCAGCACCTGGCCTGCTCTCTGTCGTAGACAGAGTTTCTACTGCTGTGATAAAACTCCATGACCAAAAGCAACTTAGGGAAGAAGTGGTTTATTTCATCTTACAACTCTCAGGTCATACCCCATCACTGAGGGAAATCAGAACAGGAACTAAATCAGAAGCCATAGAGAAATGCTGCTTACTGGCTTTCTCCTCATAGCTTTGCTCAGTCTGCTTTCTTATACAGCCCAGGACCACCTGTCCAGATTGACAGCATCCATAGTGGACTGGGTCATCCCACATCAACCACTAGTTAAGAAAATGTCACGCAGATTTGCATGCAAGCCATGAGGTCATGGAGTCATTTTCTCAATTACAGTTTCCTCTTCTCAGATAACTCTAGCTTGTGTCAAGTTAAACAAACAAACAAAAAACTACCTAGCAACTGAGAAAAACATCCAAAGCTGACTTCTGGTCTCTACCTCAAAGTGGAGAACAACGAGTCTGTACTCCTTAAGTGTGGGCTTTGTGTACCAAATTTCTAGTAGAAGTGAGGAAAGGACTTTACACCATAGAACAACTTGGCAAACACCACCCCAGTCAAGTGACCAAGGTCAGCATCAACACTGCTAAAAGTCTGAAGTTTATGCCTTTATTTTTTCAAAAGATTTATTTATTATATATAAGTACACTTTAATTGTCTTTAGACACACCAGAAGAGGGCATCAGATCTCATTACAGATAGTCGTGAGCCACTATGTGGTTGCTGGAATTTGAACTCAGGACTTCTGGAAGTATAGTCAGTGCTCTTAACTGCTGAGCCATCTCTCCAGCCGCCAACTTCATACCTTTAATAGAATATGATGAAAACTGAAATTCTTAGGCAAATGGATGGAGCTAGAGAACATCATACTAAGTGAGGTAACCCAGGCTCAAAAGGTAAATCATGGTATGCACTCACTAATAAGTGGTTATTAACCTAGAAAACTGGAATACTCAAAACATAATCCACACATCAAATGAGATACAAGAAGAAAGGAGGAGTGGCCCCTGGTTCTGGAAAGACTCAGTGAAACAGTGTTCGGCAAAACCAGAACGGGGAAGTGGGAAGGGGTGGGAGGGAGGACAGGGGAAGAGAAGGGGGCTTACGGGACTTTCGGGGAGTGGGGGGGGCTAGAAAGGGGGAAATCATTTGAAATGTAAATAAATTATATCGAATAAAAAAATTAAAAAAAAGAATATGATGAAAACATCATCTCTGAGCTTTCTTCATAGCCTTCATCAACCATGAGGAAAATGTCACACAGACTCTGATGGAAGGCACAGGTACCCTCGGGGTACCTACCCAGTGTTCCTCACAGCTGTCAAGGTCACCAAAAAAGACAATCTGAGAAACTAAGGAAATGTAACAGACCGCTAAATGGAATGTGCTATCTTGGGTTGAGTCTTGGATGTTAAGTGAGAAGTAAGAAATCTTGGGGGCTAGAGTGATGGATCTGTGGTTAAGAGCACAGGCCACTCTTTCAAAGGCTGGGTTTGATTCCCAGCAGCCACAAAACAGCTCACAACCATCTCCAGTCCCAGGGGACCTAATGCCCTCCTCTGGTTTCTGAGTGCGCCAGCCATGGACATGGTGCACAGACATCTACACAAGCAAAGCACCGTACACACAAAACACAAAGCAATTCTTTAAACTTAGGGAATCTGAACAAAATGTGGACTTTAGTTAGACAGTATGTGTTAGTTTATTAATAGTGACAAACACACCGCATTAATTTCAAGTGTCACTAATAGAGTTTAAAGAAAGGTTTAGTAAATGGGAATTCTAGATGCTGTCTTAACAGTTTTCCTGTGAGTTAAAAACTATTTTGTGGGAGATATAGAAGGCTTCTGTAACAACCTCTCCCCCCATTACCCTTCACACACACACACACACACACACACACACACACCACTTTTTAAAGGATTTTTATGTTTGACTTTTTTTCTTTTTAGGTGAGAATATTTATATTTTTGGTGTTTTTTGTTTGTTTGTTTGTTGAGATAGCACGTGCTGGCCTCTAACTCATGATCCCCCTGCCTGAGCATTTGGAATGCTGAAATTGCAGTCATGTCACAACATCTGGCTTAAAAGTTTATTTACTGACATGGAAAGAAGTTTGGGATACATTGCTAGATAATGAAAACATTAAATTTCCAATATAAAACTTCTTCTGGTAGAGAGAGTCATACAAATCAGAAGACTAACAATGGCAGGCTGAGCAGGGTGAATTTGAAGAATTACTTGTGTTTCTGTTGGTTTTGTGGCTCAGTGGTTAAGAGCACCAGCTGCTCTTCCAGAGGTCCTGAGTTCAAATCCCAGCAACCACATGGCTGCTCACAGTCATCAGTAACAGGATTTGATGTCCTCTTCTGGCACATAGGTGAACCTGCAGATAGAGCACTTATATACATGAGTGCATAAATAAACTTTTAATGTTTATATTTGATACATTGATCAATCGTACAGTAGTGAAATAGTACATAAAATGTTACCAGAAAATGGTATTTCTTGTCTGTTTTATTTATTTTATGTGTATGAGTGTTTTGCCTGCATGTATGTCTGTGCACCATGTATGTTTTATGTCCTCAGGGGTCAGAAGAGGGCACATTGGATTCACTGCAACTGGTGTTATGGAAGGTTGTAAACTTCTATGTGGGTGCTGGGAACCAAGCCCAGTACCCTTCCTGATCCTCGTCTGGTGTTCACTGCAGCCTAGTAAGATGTCCACAGAGAAACCCAGAGTGACCAGTGCTGTGTTGTCCACCTTTATGATGTTCAACATTTCTGCAACTGCTAATTAAAATAAGCTATAAATAAAAAACAAGGGTTAGATCCTGAAAACTTAGTCAAAAAGGGAGGTTTAGCCAAGTGTGGTGGTGCATGACTTTGATCCCATCACTTAAGAGAAGAGGCAGGTAGATCTCTGAAGTTCCCGGCCAGCCTAGCCTGATCTACATAGAAAGTTCCAGGATAGACAAGGCTTAACTCTGTCTCAAAAAAGAAGAAGAAGAAGAAGAAGAAGAAGAAGAAGAAGAAGAAGAAGAAGAAGAAGAAGAAGAAGAAGAAGAAGAAGAAGAAGAAGAAGAAGAAGAAGAAGAAAAATGGAGATGATTTGTTCTGGTTTATTTTGTTACAGGGGTCCCTAAAAAAAATAAATAAGATAAATAAATTTTAAAAAATCTGCAAAATTCTGGTGCAGCACATTTGAAAGTCCAAGCAAGTGAAACCACATCACTCCCTCAGAGGGGATCTCTGAGAACCTTCTCACTCTTCTTCTCCCTGAACTGTGTATGACAAAAAGATGGCAGAGTAAGGGGCTGCAAACAGGACCTGCCCAATGACTTCCAACTCCACAGTGGGAACTGGAATAAAGAAAAAAACTCATTTCGTTCTCCAATTATTCTGCAGTGATCTAACACCAATACCCCTGTCAAGTGTGAGGCAGGGGCACACAGCTAAGTGGCCTCACACTAGCCTAGTACAGTATAAATACCCCCACCGTGAAGATAAGGAATCGGAGTGACGAAGATGAAGATCCGTGTCTGAGGTCACACAGCTTAACACGTGTAGAATCGAAGAGCAAAGTCCATCCATCTGTCCCCAAAGTCAGTGTGAGTGAAATTTGCAAAGGCAGCCTCCAAATCCGGTGTTTAGCCTTACAGGCTCTGACATGTGTCTGCACCTAGATCACAGAAGTAATGCCTTGGAGACATCTCCTCCAAATGCATCATCTTAAAGAAGAGGACAGACATATGGACAAGGGTCATGTTTATCCTCAGTCTCCAGTGTGAGGGCTAGGGCTGGAACCAAGTCTCTAGGTTTCTGGGCTGATGCCCTCTGTAAGTTTCCATTCCTCCTTCCCACCTACTATAATTCTGTATGTGGATGTGTGTCAACATGCAAGTAATGAAACGTAAATGTGTGTGTGCACATGCATACATGTGTCTCTGTTAGGACATTCCTTAATTACACAGCTAAGACCAGTAATTCCTGTCCCGTCTAAGACATAGGCACATAGCATAATTCACCTCATGCAAGTCTAGTGCAATGCAAGTAGGCCCACTGTGCTGATTCAGAAGCTGGGGAGATGGAGATGAAGTACCTTGTCTGAGGTCACACAGCCTCACAGGAAGCCCCAGAGAAATTCCCACCAGAAACAGTAGCCTCTCCAGCCAGCACCAGTCCTATCGCAGAGTTTGAGGCTAGAGACCGGCTCAAAGTTTAGGAGTGATGGAGAGTCAGAGGTATACATTACTACTGGGACCCCAAGAGTCTGAGGGTGCTTCATCCAGTGCAGGATCCCTGGAACATACTCTTGAATGTCCAGAATGCAATGATCAGAGGGCCACATGAGCACACACACACACACACACACACACACGCACACATTCACATATACAGCCATCATACAAATGAGCAGAGTTCAAGTCACAAGCTCCTGCAGGCAGCAGCCTCATTGCTCCGCATGAGATTGTGTTGGAGAGAACTGAAGAAGACAGATGCAGCCACTGCATGAGGAGAGAGGGAAACATCAAAACCTGGGCCCCCTTAATATCCACTATATACAAAGAACTCAAGAAGTTAGACCCCAGAAAACCAAATAACTCTATTTAAAAATGGGGTACAGAGTTAAACAAAGAATTCTCACCTGAAGAACTTCGGATGGCAGAGAAGCATCTTAAAAAATGCTCAACATCATTAGTCATCAGGGAAATGCAAATCAAAACAACCCTGAGATTTCACATTACACCAGTCAGAATGGCTAAGATTAAAAACTCAGGAGACAGCAGGTGTTGGCGAGGGTGTGGAGAAAGAGGAACACTCCTCCACTGCTGGTGGGGTTGCAAATTGGTACAACCCCTCTGGAAATCAGTCTAGCGGTTCCTCAGAAAACTGGGCACATCACTTCCGGAAGATCATGCTATACCACTCCTGGGCATATACCCAGAGGATTCCCCAGCATGTGATAAGGATACATGCTCCGCTATGTTCATAGCAGCCCTATTTATAATAGCCAGAAGCTGGAAAGAACCCAGGTGTCCCTCAACAGAAGAATGGATGCAAAAAAAATGTGGTATATATACACAATGGAGTACTTATTCAGCCATTAGAAACAATGAATTCATGAAATTCTTAGGCAAATGGATGGAGCTGGAGAACATCATACTAAGTGAGGTAACCCTGACTCAAAAGATGAATCATGGTATGCACTCACTAATAAGTGGATATTAGCCTGGAAAACTGGAATACCCAAAACATAATCCACACATCAAATGAGGTACAAGAAGAATGGAGGAGTGGCCCCTGGTTCTGGAAAGACTCAGTGTAGCAGTATAGGGCAAAACCAGAACAGGGAAGTGGGAAGGGGTGGGTGGGAGAACAGAGGGAGGGAAGGGGGCTTATGTGACTTTCGGGGAGTGGGGGACCAGAAAAGGGGAAATCATTTGAAATGTAAATAAAAAATATATCGAATAAAATAAAAATACATCAAAAAAAAAAAAAAAAACCTGGGCCCCCAACAAGCTATTCTGGGCCATCCATCTTCTATAGACAAGTAATGGAGAAAATCCAAAAAAGGAAACCAGTATGGCCTGGTGGTGGTGGCACACGACTGTAATCCCAGCACTCTGGGAGGCAGAGGCAGGCAGATTTCTGAGTTCGAGGCCAGCCTGGTCTACAGAGTGAGTTCCAGGACAGCCAGGGCGACACAGAGAAACCCTGTCTCAAAAAAACCAAATCCAAAAAACAAAAAACAAAAAACAAAACAAAAAAAAAAAGCAAAACAAAACAAAAAAAAAAACCAAAAGGAAACCAGTACGACCACATGACCACACTGGGGAGAGGAGCAAAGAGATCAAATCTGTGGTTGAGATTCTGAGGCGAGGGTTAAGTAGAAGGGGAGGGGCATGCACAACTAAGCGGTCAAGGTGTGGTCCCTCCACCACCAGAACCTGAGCTCCAACCTCTCTTTCAGGGAAGTGTCAGAATTGCCTTGACTATCTGGGAGACAAGCTCCCCCTCTGCCGGTTACCAGGTCTCTGTGTCCATCACTCATCATGAGATTCCTGGGGAAAAGTCAACCTGTGGGGAATCGTTGTCTTAATAGTCCGAGAGCCTGAGGGAGGCACACCAGAGTCTCCTCTTAGAGCGATTACACTAGGCAAGAGTTAGGCAACCTTTCCTGATGGCCCCAAGGCAAGCATTCCCTGAGTGCCAGAGAGTAAGAACAGGAGGGCATGAGGAAGCACAGGACAAGGCCCCGGGCAGGCACTATAGAAACAGTTACTCACTCACAAGAGATTTACTGTCACCTCAAGTGGGGTGTTTCCGCACACGCACTCTGTGTGGAATGTGAACTGGTGAGGGGCGTGTGGCAAGAGTCATGGAGCAAGAACTGAAGAGCAATGTGAAAACAGATGGGACCAGCAGCTATTGACCAACATCACAGAGGTTAGGAAAGAACGCAGTGTCAGCCACAGCTCAGTCCCTGGTGCAGTGGGGCCGTGTGTAGTGTCAGCCACAGCTCAGTCCCTGGCACACAGTTCTGATGCTGATGAACATAAGGTTGATTCCTGAGAAGACTCGGTGCCGCTCTTGGGGAGACACAGGTGTGTGCTGCATACAGAATTATTGCTTGGGATTTTCTTAGCCTTCCACAGCAGAAATGAGGGTAGATTTGAATCAGTCCCAGTCGCATAGATAGGAGCCTCTATGAGAATTCTGTGACTCCACCTAGTAGCTGAGTTGGTCCCTTAGAGAAGTTCTGTAGAATTCTGATCCATTACTTAAAGGATTTGATTCCAATATTCAAATATTTCTGGTTTTCTGTGAGCTAGTCATAAGCCAAAGCTTTCCTTAGTAATAACACCAAAGGCCTTGTCTCAAGCTCTACAAAGGTGACCAAGATTCAGTTCAAGGTCAGTTTAAAACAGTTCTAACTAGACTAGCTATTTTGTATCTATATTAAGACAACTTTGTGAGTAAGCTGCTATGATTTACAGAAGTTGTGTAAGATTTCATTCTTTTGATTATTTTGAGAGAAGTGGTTCTCGACCTTCCTAATGCTACAACCTTTTAATACAGTTCCTCATGCTGTGGTGACCTCCCCAACTATAAAATTATTTTCATTGTTACTTTATAACTATGATTTTACTACTGTTATAAATTGTAATGTAAATATTTTTGGAGATAGATATGTATGTATGTGTGTATGTGTGTATGTATGTATTCCTTTACAAATATGCCCATTGGGGCATACATATAACTTAAAGAAGGCTTCTTTTCACTGGCACACTAAAGAAAACTTATGTAAATTTATCTGACTTTCACAACTTGATTTGGGATTACTTTATATGAATCCACAATTTCCTACAAGAAATTGTTTAGTGATGGGATGTGACCCTTTTGAGAGAAAGCAGATCTCTGATTTGAACAGATCAGGGAAGGGATGACTATAAAGGGGCATGGGGGACTATGGTGGTTACATATTGGTTATGGTTACATGACTATGCATTTGTCAAACTCTAAACTATCAAGTGACAATTTTACTGCACATAAGTTCAGACTTCAGTGAACATGATTCAAAAGCTGAAACTTTCCCTACTATGACCTCAAGAGTCTAAAACAGTGCTATTGTGCTGGACTTTTCCCAAGAGACCATTAAACACACACACACACACACACAGAGAGAGAGAGAGAGAGAGAGAGAGAGAGAGAGAGAGAGAGAGAGAGAGAGAGAGACTGGAAAAGCCATTGATCCTGGGTCCCTTCCTTCCTTTCCCAGGCTGAATTAGTTTGGCTTATTTGTTTGTTTGTTTGTTGTTTGTTAATGAAAATGGATTTGACTCATTATTGTCTAATAAGAGCTCCTAAGAGAACCACTAGCCTCTCCATGCACCTCTCTACACACTCTCCACACGCCTCTCCACCCCAGATCTTATTTACTCCTAACTTGCCTCCGTCCAGATGCAACTTAACGATTAGCAAATACTTTCTCCCCGAAGCTGCTGGGTTAAGTTTTAATTAATTCCCCAGGGTCACCCTCAGCTTCCTGTCTCCTTTTGGGCCTGTTCCCCAGCTCCACAGCCCCCAGGGCCTCCGCAGCAGTAATTACCTGCTGTAAATGAGGGCTTCTCCACACAGAGCATCAGTAATTACAGCCACAGTAACTTCATAATTATTTTTGTCCCTCTACAGTTAAAAAAAAAAAAGGAGAAAGTTCGGCAATGAATGGAGCGTTCAAGTTACACCCAGTTTGGTCCTCGAGTCTGCCTGGTGTTGGGCCTCGAATGTTTATTTCTGCCTTTTTTCAGTAGTGGCAAAGCTAAGAGCCAAGTGACTGCACAGCTGTGTGGTCTGAATAGATGGAACTGAAACTTGAAATCCAGAGGCCAAATACCTAGCTCCCAGAACAGGACACTCCCTAATAATACACTCTACCATGATCACATTCAGGCTCTCTCTTCTCTCACTAGATCTGAACCCACATCTGCAGTTTGTCCTCTGAACACCCAGATCCTTCCAACATCAGGAAACCGTTGTCCTACACAGCCTTTAAACACCTACTACTTGCTCCCTCACATCTGCCTTGCAGCCAGCAGCCAGGCTCCAGGAGCTGGAGAGAAAACAGGGCTGTGGGAAGGTTATTGATTCCAGAGATGGTCCTCACCCCCCCACCTGCTATCACACACACACACACACACACACACACACACACACACACACACACATCGTCTCATCACCCAGCGCTCTGACAGACTCTGCCCACCTCCGATCCTCACTATTTTTTTTATTATTAGACATTTGCTTTATTTACATTTCAAATGGTATCTCCTTTCTGTGTTACCCCTGGGAAAACCCCTATCCCAGCCCCTTTCCCCTTTTCACCCCCTCCCAAATTTCCTGACTTGCATTTCCCTATTCTGGGGCATCAAGCCTTCACAGCACCCATGGTCTCTC
Organism: Apodemus sylvaticus; assembly: GCF_947179515.1. NCBI lineage: Eukaryota > Metazoa > Chordata > Mammalia > Rodentia > Muridae > Apodemus > Apodemus sylvaticus. Next base: position 4,183,835 of record NC_067491.1, read on the forward strand.
CTCTCCCTGATGTCTGAAATGGTCGTCTTCTGCTACATATGTAGCTGGAGCCATGGGTCCCTCCATGTGTACTCTTTCTTTGGTTGGTGGTTTGATCCCTGGGAGCAATGGTGGTACTGGTTGGTACAAATTATTGTTCCTCCTGCAGGGCTGCAAACCTCTTCAGCTCCTTGGGTCCTCTCTCTAGCTGCTCCATTGGGGACCCTATGCTCATTCTATTGGTTGGCTGTGAGCCTGGGTATTTTGATCCACTTTCTAATAAGGATCAAAGTATCCACACTTTGGTCTTCCTTCATCTTGAGCTTCACATGGTCGGTGAGTTGTATCTTGGGTATTCCGAGCTTTTGGGCTAATATCCACTTATCAGCGAGTGCATACTGTGTGTGTTCTTTTGTGATTGGGTTACCTCACTCAGGATATTTTCTAGCTCCATCCATTTGCCTAAGAATTTCATGAATTCATTGTTTTTAACAGCTGGGTAGTACCATTGTGTAAATGTGCCACTTTTTTGTATCCATTCCTCTGTTGAGAGACATCTGGGTTCTTTCTGGCTTCTGGCTATTATAAATAAGGCTGCTATGAACATAGTGGAGCATGTGTCCTTATTACATGTTGGAGGATCTTCTGGATATATGCCCAGGAGTGGTATAGGTGGATCCTAGGATGGCTGAGAAATACCTAAAGAAATGTTCAACATCTTTAATCATCAGGGAAATGCAAATTAAAACAACCCTGAGATTCCACCTCACACCAGTCAGAATGGCCAAGATCAAAAACTTGGGGGACAGCAGACGCTGGAGAGGATGTGGAGAAAGAGGAACACTCTTCCATTGCTGATGGGATTGCAACCTGGTAAAACCACTCTGGAAATCAGTTTGGCGGCTCCTCAGAAAATTGGACATAGAACTACCTGAGGGCCAAGCTATACGGATCCTCACTATTTACATTTGCTTACACAGTCCAAATGTGCAACATATCAAACAAAAGAGCAATATGGCAAAGATCCAAAGATGGAGACAAAAGAGAAAGAAACATTTTTTTAAAGGTGGTGATATAAAATGGAGTCAGGGGCTGGAGAGATGGCTCAGCGGTTAAGAGCACTGACTGCTCTTCCAAAGGTCGTGAGTTCAAATCCCAGCAACCACATGGTAGCTCACAACCATCTGTAATGAGATCTGACGCCCTCTTCTGGGGTGTCTGAAGACAGCTACAGTGTACTGTTAGGGTTAGGGTTAAGATTAGGGGTTAGGGCTAGGATTATTATTACATATAATAAATAAATAAATAAATAAATAAATAAATAAATAAATCTTAGAATAAAATAAAATAGTCAGGAAGAACGCTAAAAAACATCCTAAGACCTTCGTGTGTGGGGGTCCCAAGTTTGGCTCACACTTGTTTAACAGCCAACTCCAAAAGGACATTATAGTCTGTTCCAGAGTGAAAATAAAGGAGAGAGCTATCTTTGGAACTAAGACCAGACTCCCAAGGACAGTCCTGGAAAGATGTTTGTGGTCTCAGCCTTGACAGTGAATTTCCTGAGGTCGATCTAGCAGCTGCCCTTTGTGCCATTGCTGCAGAGGCCCTCAGCAGTTGTGCAGCAGGCCGGATGTGTCCTGTGCTCTGCTGCTTCCTTTTTAAAGATTTATTTATTTAATATATATAGTACACTGTAGCTGTCTTCAGACACTCCACAAGAGGGAACGCAATCTCCTTACAGATGGTTGTGAGCCACCATGTGGTTGCTGGGATTTGAACTCACGACCTTCAGAGGAGCAGTTGGCACTCTGAACTGCTGAGTCATCTCTCCTTTTTTGATGGAGCTTGACTAAAGGCAGAAGTTCTCACCCTTAGCTCCGCGGCCATTGGAGCCATAGTGATGTTCTTTTTTTTTTTTTTAATTTATTTTCTATATTCTTTGTTTACATTCTAAAAGCCTTCCCCTTCCCCTTCCCCATTCCCCCCTCCCCATATGTCCCATAAGTCCTCTTCTCTCCATCCATTCTCCTATCATTCTCCCTCTCTTTTCTCTGTCCTGGTACTCCCCTACAATGCTGGATCAAGCCTTTCCAGGATTAGGGCCCTCTTCTTCCTTCTTCACGGGAATCATTTGATATGCTAATTGTATCTTCAGTATTCAGAGGTTCAGGGCTAATTAATATCCACTTATCAATGATTGCATTCCATGTGAATTCTTTTGTGATTGCGCTACCTCGCTTAGGATGATATTTTCCAGTTCCATCCATTTGCCTAAAAAATTCATGAATTCATTGTTTTTAATTGCTGAATAGTACTCCATTGTGTATATATACCACATTTTCTGTATCCATTCCTCCAATGAGGGACATCTGGGTTCTTTCCAGCTTCTGGCTATTATAAGTAAGGCTGCTACGAACATAGTGGAGCATGTGTCCTTATTGCGTGCTGGAGAATCCTCTGGGTATATGCCCAGGAGAGGTATAGCAGGGGCCTCTGGAAGTGTCATAGTGCTGTTCTACACATACTCTTATCCACTAGATGTCAGTAGCAGCCTTCCCACCAGACACCACCAAGTGTCTCCTGAGGGACAACCTCTGTCACTGTTGAGAACCAGAATAAAAACTGCTGTTCCTATTTCTTTTGGACGGAGAGAGGAAACGGAAGGACTCTCATTTTATTTTTATTACATTTTTACTGTTTTATTGAGGCATAATACAAGAGCCATAACATCCACCTCTTTAACAGTTCAGTGGTGTTTAAAAGATTCACAGGCCTATCCAGCCATCACCACTAACCAATTTTAAGAAATATTTTCATGATGACAAAAAGAAACTCTACACATAGCAGCCACCCTCCCTTCCTACCCCCGCCCCATGCCTTGACTGGCAACCACTAACCTGGTGTCTCTCTATAGACTTATATATTCAGGAAATCTTACATAAAAGAATTGTTCTTATTTGGGGTATGGGCCTAGAGAGATGATTCTGCATTTAGGAGTGTGGCTGATCTTCCAGGGACCTGGGTTTGATTCCCAGCACCCACATAACTGCTTAAACCATCCATAACTCCAGTTCCGGAGGATCCAATGGTCTCTTCTGGCCTGCACAATTACCAATCATGCAAGTAATGCAGACATAACATGCAGGCAAAACATTCATACACATAAAATAAATTTTCTTAAAATGTAATATCTTTACATTTTATTCTGTTTTAAATTAAAATATGAATACATTACTTTCCTCTTTCCTTTTTCTCCTCCAGGTATCCCCCTCCCAACTCTTCCCATACTTCCCTCAAATTGATAGTCTTTTTCTCTTTATTAGTGTTACATATATATACATTGTGTGTGTGTGTGTGTGTGTGTGTGTGTGTGTGTACAAGAATGTAACTACAACCTACTGAGTCCAGTTTGTTGTTGTGTGTGTGTGTTCTCAGGACTGACCGCTCTAGAATCTAATTCTCCCTCTCAAGCATTCACTAGTTGCCTTCAGTTCTTTGTCTAGGGTTAGGACCCCCATGAAATTTTCTCCTTTCTATGTTAACATGTCCACTGATATTGCATTGTTTATGTCTTGTTAGTACAGCTCTTCTAGGAGAGACTTTGCACAGCAGACTTCCTGGTACTCTGGTTCTTGTCATCAGCTGTCCCCTCTACCGCCATGTTCCCTAAGCTGCAGGGACTGTGATGATGTCCATGCACCTTTTGGTCCTGGACTTTCCACAATCTGTTGGTTGATGCATGGTGTCCAGTTGTGGGGTTTTGTGGACTCCATTCACTGTAAAGAGATGCTTTTTTATGAGGGCTGACAGCTTACACTGTAGGTATAAAGATATGCTTTAGAATGTCGAAAGGAATTGTGCTGGTCTAGGAAAGGGGCAGAAAAATCCTTTGCTAAGGTTCAGGATCTCGCTTGCTGGCGAAGTTTAGTAGGTTTCTAGTACCAAGCATGATTTCCCTCCCACTGAGTATGCCTTAAGCCAAATTAGACACTGACTGACATAGGAGTGCACCTATTGCATCTTCAGGGAGAGCTTGCTGTGCTGGTCGCTGGCCATAGCTGTTACAGCTTGCATAGTATTTCTGGTGCTATGGAGGTGAGACCACAAGAAGGCTTGCTTTCAGGTTAGATCCAGAGCTCCAGTCATCCAAGTCCTGGTCCTAAGTATGCAGTGTCTTCAGCAATCACATTTAACCTCTGAGAGGCAACAAAGTCTATATTGCCTTGGGAGTCATCCGAACTACCCTGACCAATGATTTGAAGACTTCTCATCTCATGCCTAATATTGGAGCCTACATTCAACTATAGTCCTTACGGGAAGTATTGTCAGCCTAAGTTAATTAATGCCATTTAGTATATATAATATACTAATATATTTATGTTACATATTTTATGTTTTATATAATACATTACATTAAATATTGTGTATTAAATATACTATATGTTGTATGTGATATGTTATGTGTTGTATGTCATATGTCATAAATTGTATATCGCATATTGTGGGACTGTGAAAGGCAGCCCGTGTTCTAGGTTTAAACCTGGTGACCCAGCAGGTGTTCCTGCAAGGCCCGGAAGGCTGTTTTCCACGCTCTCAGACATTAGGCTCCTGGAATGAGGCCTCGGCTCTCCATAATTCTGTGGCCATCAGTCATGTAGAACAACACCCCAAGCCCCTCCACAGAGGATGTGAACACAGATCACGTAGTCAAAAACAGATCTCCATTTTAATGCGGTACCTAAAGGCCTGAAGGACTTAGCCAATTGAGTTCTCCTCCCTGCAAAACGTATTTAACCTCAGGCCCTCCCTGAGAAAGTGGGGTATGGTTTCACTCATCACAACTCTCCACCAACAATAAAGGCTTTAAACCAAGGACGGCCTCTTCTCATCTAGATCAGCTGTGCTGGAGCAATAGAGCAGGTCTTCCTCTAGTCTCACACAGGAGGCCTCCCTGTGCTCCCAGACATGTCTCTGCCAAGCCAAGCAGCCCGACAGAGCAAATCAAGGACTCTCGTCCCTGTGGGATCTGCAGTGCCCATGCAGCCATGGGGACCCACAAGTCAGCTTCCACAGTGCCCATGCAGCCATGGGGACCCACAAGTCAGCTTCCACAGTGCCCATGCAGCCTGGAGACCCACAAGCCAGCTTCCATAGTGCCCATGCAGCCATGGGGACCCACAAGTCAGCTTCCACAGTGCCCATGCAGCCATGGAGACCCACAAGTCAGCTTCCACAGTGCCCATGCAGCCTGGAGACCCACAAGTCAGCTTCCACAGTGCCCATGCAGCCTGGAGACCCACAAGTCAGCTTCCACAGTGCCCATGCAGCCTGGAGACCCACAAGTCAGCTTCCACAGTGCCCATGCAGCCTGGAGACCTACAAGTCAGCTTCCACAGTGCCCATGCAGCCTGGAGACCTACAAGTCAGCTTCCACAGTGCCCATGCAGCCAGGGGGACCCACAAGTCAGCTTCCACAGTGCCCATGCAGCCAGGGGGACCCACAAGTCAGCTCCCACAGCGCCCATGCAGCCTAGAGACCCACAAGCCAGCTTCCACAGTGCCCATGCAGTCATGGGGACCCACAAGTCAGCTTCCACAGTGCCCATGCAGCCATGAGGACCCACAAGTCAGCTTCCACAGTGCCCATGCAGCCATGGGGACCCACAAGCCAGCTTCCACAGTGCCCATGCAGCCATGGGGACCCACAAGTCAGCTTCCACAGTGCCCATGCAGCCATGGGGACCCACAAGTCAGCTTCCACAGTGCCCATGCAGTCATGGGGACCCACAAGTCAGCTTCCACAGTGCCCATGCAGCCAGGGGGACCCACAAACCAGCTTCTGCCTATTCCCTAGGACCTCAGACTGCACTTCCCCACCCCTGGAACGAGGTCCTGTAGCTTCCTACAGCCTGATGCCTGCCCAGCAGCAGCGACGCCCCGCCCAGCAGCAGCGTGGGCCCCCCCCCCCTGCAGTCAAACTCCCATATCTGCCTCACCCAGTGGCCCGAGCCCTGGCCGGACGTGGGCTACCATTTTAACCCACAGCATATCATATATCATATATCATATTCTGTGCTATGCACTATGTATTATATATTATGCATAATGCATTATGTTATATATCATATTATGTATTATGTATTACATATTATACATTAAACCCTATGCATTATACATTATGCATTACATTATACATTAAGCTCTATACATTATACATTACATTTTATATTATACATTACACACTATACATTATGCATTATACATTATATTAAATATGTTGATATAAATATAATTTAATATAAATTAATATATGTGCTCATATGTATATACAATTTATGTGTATAAATTATATGTATTGTGTGTGATTTGGGTTAATTATAAAATAATATTATTCCTTGAGGCTTCAAACAACCAGGGTATGATTTGTTCTTCGACTCTCCTTCTTTTTGTGTATTAACCTCCCTCCCTCCCCATTTGGAGCCCTCTCCCCATTTTTAAGCTTCCTACGGAATATCTCCTGTATCCTTCCATTCCCCTCTCTAGCACCCCACCATGACACAGTCATATTTTCTTGGTTTCTTCAGTTACTCCACACTGTAAACTCACCCTGCAGATTTGAAGCTAAGAGCCGCAGTTGAGAAAAAAAATGTAAGACTTTCACACCCTCACCCAGGCCTGAGCTAACTCTCAATATAATCTTTTCTCAGTCTGTCCAATTACTTGCAAATTTCATAATTTTATTTTCTTTGAAGTTGGGTAGAATACCACTGTGTACACAAATCACATTCTCATTAACCGTTCATATTTTAGGACAATTGGGTTGTTTCAGTTTCGCAACTGTTGTGACCAGGGCGGCAATGAGTGTGGCTGAATGAGTGTCTGTGGAGTAGAATGTTGAGTCCTTTGGGCACAAGCCAGCAAGTGGAATAGCTGTGCTGTGTGGTAGATTTATTTTAGTTTTTTTTTCCATGCTAGTTTCCAAGGTTCATCAACATAGCGTGTATGAGTCCTTCAGTCTTTATTGCCAAATGATATTCCACTATATGGATACATTCTCCACTATATGGATACATTCTCCACTATGTGGATACATTCCTCACTATGTTGATAATTTCTACCTCATTTGTCCTTTCATCCATTCCTGGGCATTTGAACTGTTTATACATGAGACTTTTATGAGCAATTGTGAACATCCACAGACAAATTTTTGTGTGAACCAATGTTTTCAAATTTCTTGGATACATGCCTAGGAATAAGTTCACTGAGTCATGCAATAACTCTAGGTTTAGTGTATTAAGGAACTGCCAAACAGTTTTCCAGATAGACTACAGCTTTTTACATCCCCACTGACAGTGAATGGTCCCGTGCCCTCATCATCTATCTTACTTTGTTATTTTGATCATCGTAGTGAATGTGAGTGGCATCTCACCATAGTTATCTTCATTCCCCACTAGAAGATGGCGTTGATTATCCTTTGTATGCTTAAGGCTATTTATGTATCTCCCCTGGAGAAACATCTGCACAAATCCCCTCCTCCATTTTTTAATTCTGAGTGCAAATACACATGGAGGCCAGAGTAGCAGATCCTCTGGAGCTGATATCACAGGCAGGTGAGAGCCACTGGATTGTCCAGTGGAATTTTACTACAATAGTAGTGAGTCCTCCAAACCACTGAGCCATCTTCCCAGTCCCCTTCCCCCATTTTCAGTTAAGGTATTTCTCATTTTATTATTGACCTGTAAGACAGCATTGTGTGTTCTGGACACAACTCTCTTCTAAGTTATAATTTTCATATAAATCCTGCTCTGTGGATTGTCTTTTCACTTTATGGATGACGTCATTAAAAACATGAGAACATTTAGTTTTGATGTTTAGAACTACAATATTTTTTCCCTGACCCATCAGTTATTTAGGAATGTATCACTTAACGTCTACATATTGTGAATGCCTTAGCTAGGGATTTTATTGCTGCCATGAATCACCATGACCAAAAAGAAAGTTGGGGAGGAAAGGGTTTATTTGAATTGTACTTCCATATCACAGCTCATCATCAAGGGAATTGAGGACAGATACTTAAACAAGGCAGGAACCTGGAGGCAGGAGCTAATGCAGGAGCTGTGGAGGGGTGCTGCGTACTGGCTTGTTCAATGTGCTTTCTTATAGAACCCAGGACCACCAGCCAGGGATAGCACCACCCACAATGACCTGGACCCTCCCCCACCAATCACTAATTTAAAAAGTGGTCTACAAGCTTATGGTGACATCTACTAACTGATATTCCCTCCCCTCAGATGACTTTAGTTTGTGTCACGTTGACACAGAACTATCCAGCACGGTACTTGTCTTAATCGGTATTGTATTGCTGTGAAGAGACACCATGACTGTAACTCTTATAAAGGAAAACATTTAATTGAGGCTGGCTTAGAGTTTCAGAGGTTTAGTCCATTGTCATCATGGTGGGGAGCATGGTGCTGGAGATGTAGATGAGAGTTCTACAGCAGATCAGCAGGCAGCAGGAAGAGCTACAGCCTATGGGCCTGTTGTGGGATTTTGAAACCTCAAAACCCTCCTCACTTCCTCCATCAAAGTCACACCTCCTAATCCTTTCAAATAGTGTCACTTCCTGACGATCAAGCATTCAAATCTAAGAGCCATTCTCACTTAAATAACCACAGAGAACATCCCAAATTTCCTTCTGTCCTTGACTGCTTTTATTATTTATGTCACCAGGTCAGAGAATCTATTTTACATGATTTCAATCATTTTAAATCTTGTGGGCCTTAGTTTATGGCATAGCATGTCAAGAAGAATGTTTCCTATTTGAAAACAGTCTGTGTAGTACCAGGAGTGTGACTCAGCTGTTGCCCAGTGTGTCTAAGGCCCAGGTTTGTTCCCACTGCAGAAAAGATCAGGTACACCCTGCAGTTGTGTCTATAATTCTAGTCAGGTCTTCTAAGTCCCAGTTTCTCTTCTGCCTACTTGTTCTGTCTATTAAAAGTAGAATGTAGGGTTGGGATATAGCACAGTTTGCAGAGCACCTCTCTAACATAGGCAAAGCCCTGGGTTAGATTCCCTCAACACTACATAAAGCTAAACCTTGGTACATAACAGTATCCCCAGGTCCAGGAACATAAAAGCAAGAGGATCAGAAATTCAAGGTTGCCAGGCAGTGGTGGCGCACACCTCCCAGCACTTGGGAGGCAGAGACAGGCAGATTTCTGAGTTCGAGGCCAGCCTGGTCTACAGAGTGAATTCCAGGACAGAGAAACCCTGTCTCGGAAAAACCAAATCCAAAAAAACCAAAAGAAGAAGAAGAAGAAGAAGAAGAAGAAGAAGAAGAAGAAGAAGAAGAAGAAGAAGAAGAAGAAGAAGAAGAAGAAGAAGAAGAAGAAGAAGAAGACTTTTAAATGATCAGAGGTTTAGTCTATTCTGAAAGAAAGGAAAAGATTTAAGCTTAAATAAATGAAACAATTGAGACAGAAAATCAGCAAAACAAAAAGGTTCTTCTTTGAAAAGATAATAAAATTAACTAAGCTATAGCTAAACTGACCAAAACTAAACAAATAGATAAAAAACCAAGAAAAATAGTCAGGTTACTAAAATCAGGAAGGAAGGAAGAGACATCACTACTTACCTTACAGAAATAAGAATTCCCATGGAATATATTTCTAGTCACTTAGTCATTTGGATTTCTGTGGGGAAAGCATGTCTCCCTGCCAAGCTTCTGGTATGGTCTACACTGTTGTGTTTCTTTGTATCTCTTTAAATTTCTCACTGGAAACTGGATGAGTTAAAAAATGTCACTGACAGTTCTAGAGACAGGATTTGTTGCTTCTGTTTGTTTCTGTGGCTGCAGCAGCTGCTATATTTGTAGCCAGTGTCTTTTCCCGAACTGATGCTGAAGTCTTTATCCTTTGGCATGTATGACCTCTGAAGTCTCTGGCTAGCTTCACAGTCAAATAACAAAACAGAGATTTCCCTGGAGATCTTTCCCTTCCTGTTAGGTGCCCCGCCTTAGCTGAGAGGGTGCTGTGCCTATTGCCTTCAGCACACCAGCAAGCTAGCCCTCTAACCTAGAATTCACTTCCTGCTTGAGCAGAGCCTCAAGGAGAACCAAGAGGCAAGAGATGCACAAGTACGTTGCCAGGAGACCCCTGCGTAAGAGCTGCTAAAACACCCCTCTGGACATCCCTAAATCTTCTTCATAAATTTTGGCCAGGCTGTCTTTGCTTAAATGAATAGCACCATGAGGCAACTGCAAGTTTATTTTTTAATATATATATTTTTAATAAGATATTTTCTTTATTTACATATCAAATGTTATCCCCTTTCCTGGTCCCATTCCCCCACCCCCTGCCCCATCCCCCTGCTCACTAACCCACCCATTCCAGCTTCCCTGTCCTGGCATTCCACTACACTGAGTCTTCACAGGACCAAGGGCCTCTCCTCCCATTGCAACTGCAACTTAAAATTCCCACTGACTGTCTGAGGCTGTCCCATTGATTTGCATACAGGATCTACCCCCCACCCCCAGCTCCCGGGACTGGACCACCAACCAAAGAGTGAACATGGGGGGACCCATGGCTCCAGCCGTATATGTAGCAGAGGATGACCTTGTTGGACATCAGTGGGAGGAATGGTCCTGGGTCCTGTGGGAGTCTGATGCCCCAGTGTAGGGGAATGCCAGGGCGGGAAGGTGGGAGTGGGGGGGAGCACACTCACAGAGGGAGGGGGAGGGAGAAGGGGATAGGGGGTTTCCAGAGGGGACACCTGGAAAGGGGATATCATTTGAAATGTAAATGAAGAAAATGTCTAATAAAAGAAAAACAAACAAACAAACAAAAGAATCATCTTTTTTTGAACAGCTTACTGCAGACCCATGATAGTGGGTATCGGTTTCATGGCTGGAAGTGGGAAAGGGTAAAAATAAACTCATTAAATACTACTACACTCACGGCTCCTAAAACAGTCAGCCATTTCTCCAGGACACAGGCAAGGGAATCACTTGGTGGATTGACATGTATCTTTGGTTCATTTCTAGAGCTCTGGAAAACTTTTTTGAACATTTTTGCTTCTCATTACTCCAGCATCCAGGAAGTACTTCCTCCTGCTCTGACATTCTTGTCACATTTCTTTACCAGTCCCCTGGGGCTCTGGAAGAGAACAACATGGGAATGCAGCCACTGTGGAACTGGGATGACATTGCCTAAAAAAAGACCCAGCAATTTAACCTCCTGGTACTACCTAAAGGAGGGGGCTCCACGTGAAGACCCCCGTTCTTCCACCTTAATGGCAACATTGTTCATGCAATAAAAACAAGTGTCTGACAACCAACAGTGCATAATGAAACCGCAATGTGTATACACAGTAAGACATGACCCACATGAATGTAAAGCAACATGGATGAAATCAGAACACATCATGCTGAGGAAAAACGTGTAAAACAAAGATAAAAATATTAGCTGGGAATGGTGGCAAAGTCCTTTAATCCCAGCACTTAGGAGGCAGAGGCAGGCAGATTTGAAACCAGCCTGTCTACATTGTAGGTCTCAGGACAGCCAAGGCTGAGAGACCATGTCCTGAGACCAAGTCCTGAGACCAAGTCCTGAGACCATGTCTTAAAACAAACTAATAACAACAAAAACAGCCAAGAAGTGGTCTTAATCTCAGCCCTGGGAAGCGGAGGGAGGTGAATCTCTGAGTTTGAGGCCAGCTTGGTCTACAGAGCAAGTTCCAGGATAGCCAGGTCTACACAGAGAAAGCCTGTCTAGAAAAAAACAAAACAAAACAAAAACAAAAGATAAAAAGATTACTTGACCTCACTCACTTCTGTGTAGAATCTATTATTTTTCACAAAGATAAAGGATAAAATAGTGTTTACAGGGACTGGGGAAATGATTCAATCATTAAAATAATTTCTGCATAAGCATGAAAGCCTGAACCTGGACCTCCAGCCCCCACGGAAAGCTGAACATATATACCTATAACTCCGCCCAGACGAGGCAAATCTCTGGGCATTAATAACCAGTCATCCTATCAGTGAGAGACACTGTTTGAAAGAATAAGATGGAGATCAAGTAATAGAAAACAACTCCCAGCACCAACCCCTGGCTTCAACACACCCATCTTCATAAGCATGCACACACACCCTGGCTTCAACACACCCATCTGCACAAACGCACATGCACACATGTACACATACACACACACACACACACACATACACACACACTCATACACACGTGGGACCTTGTTTGTTTCTTTGTTTGTTGAAATAGGGTCTTACTGTGTAGTCCCAGCTGGGCTATACACTTGCTATATAAACAGGCTAACCTCAGACTCACAGAAATCTACCTGTCTTTGCTACCCAGGTGCACTCCCAACCCTGAGACCTCAAAACTTAAAATAAATAAATAAATAAATAAATAAATAAACGGGGGTCTCTCTTTGTAGTCCTGGCGGTCCTGGACCTTGCTATGTAAACCAGACTAGCCTGGCACTCACAGAGATGTTCTTGCCTCTGCCTCCTAGTGCTAGTATCAAAGGTATGACCCACCACCTCCAGCACTCAAAACATTTTAAAACATTGGTAACCCCAGTGGAGTAGGAGGAAGGAAATGAGAATATATAGATCAAAGGCTACAAAGTAACAGACTAGTTCTACTAATTTGGAGATCCAATACCCAACATGAAGTCTATAGTTAATATAATACTGTATTCACGGACTCGGCCAAGTGATAGATTTCAGCTGCTCTTATCACACAAAGGAAAACCTGTGAAGTGACAGACAGGTCAGCTTTCTATAGTACAGTAGCCATGTTACTCTCGAGATACACCACATACCATATGCTGTATATCTTAATATATACAATAAAATTTACATTATGAATTAGACAGACAGAGATTCAACCCCCAAAGAAAAGCTCCCATCAAGGGTTCAGTCAGCCTCCATCAGACCACAGAGCTAAGAGGGCTTAGCATGTCCCAGTCTCCCCAGAGCTGGGGTGTCAGAGGCAGGGAAGCGCAGCGGTTACATCCTGAGTCCAGAGTCAGTTCTGAGGGCTGCCTCAGAGCCAGAGCTAGCCTGGAATATATCCAGGGTGAAAAACTCTCGTGCTGTTGGTAAACTGGTCCCAGAGTTTGTTGCTTGCTGCTCTTAATGCAGTTCATGCCTGTCTTGAAGGGGGAAACACAGTTTTCTGCTTCAGAACATACAGAACCCTGAGCAACATTTACAACTGCCAGGGCTGATTTCACATTCCATCCATAAACCGGTTGTGGCAGGCAGGCCAATCAGACTCTGGAGAGAGAGAGAGATAAATGACTTATATTTTCATGCTGCAGATATATTTAAAATGAAGTAATGTCAGCAGGGAGTCACTCAATTATGCTATAGTTTAGATGTTTATTTCCAACCAAAAAAAAATTGTTTGTTTGTTTAGGCAGAGTCTTACTAGCTAGCCCTGGCTGTCCTGATTTTAACTATGTAGACTAGCTATCTAGACCAGGCTGGTCTCAAACTCACAGAGATACTCCTGCCTCTTAAATTTCTTATTTTATGTGTACATACGCACCAGAAAAGAATGCTTGATTCCGTGGAGTTACAGATGGTTGTGAGCTGCCCTGTGTGGCTGCTGGCAACCAACGTAGGAGCCTCTGCTGAGCCATCTCTCCAGCTCCCCAAACAAATTTTGTTTTGTTTTGTTGAGATATGGTCTCACCTTTTAACCCTGGCTGGCCTTGAACTCTATATAGACCCATCTGTCTTTTGCTGCCTGGGACTGAGCTTAAAGGTGTGGGCCATCACAGCTGGCCAAAATTTTTAATACAGATGATAAATACACAATTATGACTCTTCACTATGAACTTTATTGGCTTCAGAATCTGTAGAACACATCTCCAACGTGTCTCTTGGAGAATTTCCAGAAAAGTTTAACTAGAGAAGGAAGATCTACCCTGAATGTAGGTGTCATCAACCCATGGGCTGGGGTCCCTGATTGAATAAAAAGGAGAAGGAGGGTATTGAACACCCAACTCTGCTTCCTGACTGTAGGCACAATGTGACTGACCACCTAGTACTTATAGTACCATGCCTGCTTTGGATCACGATACACCAAATCCTTTCTTTCTCAAACTGAGCCAGAATCAATTCCTCCTTCCTTAAGCTGCTTTTCTTGGACATTTTGTCACGATGAGAAAGATGACTAAGAGAAAACTCAGTGATGATGTGCCTCTGTTAACATTAGCAGATTATGTGCCTCTGTTAACATCAGCAGATTATGTGCCTCTGTTAACATTAGCAGATTGGCTTGAGGCCCTTCATGAAGACAGGCCCAGGCCATCCTTCTCAATCCTCATGTTAAGATGACTGCTCCTTTTTGCCTCACTAGGGAGCTCTTTGCTCCTCTATAGGAGGAAAAGGGTAAGAATTCAGATAAATTAGCCTCATTCCTTCCTGCCAGGGTAGTTCAGCTCAATGGTTGTATGTTGGATTTTCCTAGCAAACTCGTGGGGCGTGGGGGAACTGTGTCCTCCCCAGCCTGTCTGTATCGCACTCCTATTGGTATCCTGATGGAATAAGTCATCCCTGTACAGTGCTCCTTTCTTGTCTGGCTCAGGGAACAACAGAGCAAAATTAGACCAGAAGCTGTGGCTTTCCATACATAACCTGATTTCTGCATCATATATCACACGTGCAAAAGAGCCGGTGCACATCTGGGCTTTTTTAAACACAGGGTTTCATATAGACCTTTTCTCTCTCTCAATCCAGGCTGATCCAAGCTCCAGATTTTTGTCAACTCTTACCAGAACTCCCCATGAACACATCTCATCAGAGCCTCAATGGAGAGGAGCTATCTCCAGTTCCACATTTGACATAGAAAGATGTTGTGTGTTGCAGCCAGGCCACCCAAGAAGCAAACATGCTTCGTCACAGCATGGATTAATTTTTCACCCAAGTCAATAAAACTTAGTTTTATATTAAGAAATCATGTGTCATTTTGTCTCCGGTTTTGTTACTTAGATAGAGTTTGTCTGTGTAGCCCTGGCTATCCTTGATCTCAAATTTGTAGACCACACTGGCCTTAAACTCAGAGATCCACCTGCCCCTGCCTCCTGAGTGCTGGGATTAAAGGTGTGTGCTACCACTGCCTGGCTCTAGAAATCCTGTATCATTCCTAATGTTAAGATATATACCCTGTTCCTAGCAGGATACCAATCCTAATGTC
Source organism: Apodemus sylvaticus (assembly GCF_947179515.1). NCBI lineage: Eukaryota > Metazoa > Chordata > Mammalia > Rodentia > Muridae > Apodemus > Apodemus sylvaticus. Next base: position 4,199,041 of record NC_067491.1, read on the forward strand.
ACTGAATTCAGGTTGAGCTGCTTGATTGAGTATTGTAAGTCTCTGAGGGGCTTGCAGGCCATAGGTGCCAGCTCCAAACTCTGATCCACACTGTATCCTTCTCTCTGACAAAAGGGAAAAGGGACCTACAGCATGTCCTAACACATGCAATACATCCTGTCGAAACTCTTATCTGGTTACTTCAATTATTTTTGCTGGAAATAATAAAATACCATCTTAGAACTCAAAAGAGCAAAAGGCAGGAGTCGCGCACTACACACAAATATATTTAACATGAGAAACACACAAGGTGCTGGGAAGCCACGAGCTCTTCAGTCACCCTTCCTCAGGCTCCTGTGAGTGACCTCACAACCGGAGGAAACACCCATCCCTTTGAAATGTGCAAGTATTGCCTTGGGTTATGAGAACACTATTTGCTCTGGGTGTTTACTATCCTGACCTTTATCCCAATCCTAAGCCTTGCCCCATTCTGGATGGTCACTGATCCCTGACCCTCAGAGTTGATGGCCCAACCCCAGCCCCAGCCCCAGTCCCAGCCCCAAGTCCACACCTTGTAAAATTCCTGGCCTGACCTATGCTCACTGACCAGGCCCTTCCTAGCATACCATCTAGAAATCTGCCGATCCTAGCCTGCCTACTCTTGGCTAGACTTTATGTGAACCCCAAAGCTAAAGGAATGAGAGTATGAAGAACTGAAGATGTTTCCATCTGAGCAGTGACAGGCGGTGTAGATGCCAACAAGCGAGTGCCTGGCTTTATGAGGAGCAGCAAGAAGCACAGGTTTTGTGTTAGGTTTTGTGTTGAAGACAGTGGGAATCCATTAGAGAGTAGATAGTGACCAGGCAATTACAGAGGGCCAGCCAAGGGTGGGTGACAGTGGTGATGAAAGAGAGCACTACCAAATCAAGAAACAGAACTGTCAGGGTGTCTTAATCAGGGTTTGCATTCCTGCACAAATATCAGGACCAGCAAGCAAGTCAGGGAGGAAAGGGTTTATTCTCCTTACACTTCCACGCTACTGTTCATTACCAAAGAAGTCAGGACTGGAACTCAAGCAGGTCAGGGAGCAGGAGCTGATGCAGAGGCCATGGAGGAATGTTTCTTACTGGCTTGCTTCCCCTGGCTTGCTCAGCTTGCTTTCTTTTTTTTTTTTTAAGATTTTATTTATTGCTATATCTAAATACACTGTAACTGTCTTCAGACACTCCAGAAGAGGGAGTCAGATCTCATTATGGATGGTTGTGAGCCACCATATGGTTGCTGAACTCAGGACCTTTGGAAGAGCAGTCAGTGCTCTTAACCGCTAAGCCGTCTCTCCAGTTCTCAGCTTGCTTTCTTATAGAACCCAGGACCACCAGCCCAGGGATGGCACCACCCACAAGGGGCCTTTCCCCATTGATGACTAATTGAGAAAATGCCCCACAGCTGGATCTCATGGAGCCATTTCCTCAACTGAAGCTCCTTTCTCTGTGATAATTCCAGCTTGTGTCAAGTTGACACACAAAACCAGCCAGTACACCGGGTTTAGGGAGAGCTCATACCTGTGGAAAGAGTCCTGGTGGAGCCTTACTGAGTATCGGGCTATAAGTGTGTACTGTACTTACTGTACACAGTTTACACAGGACTGAGAGTAAAACACAGAACATGTAACATGAAATAAATAAATCCTTTTTTGTTTTGTTTTTTAAGATTTATTTATTTATTTAATATATATTAGTACACTGTAGCTGTCTTCAGACACACCAGAAGAGGGTATCAGATTACATTGCAAATGGTTGTGAGCCACCATGTGCTTGCTGGGAATTGAACTCAGGACCTTTAGAAGAGCACTCAGTGCTCGTAACTGCTGAGCCATCTCTCCAGCCCTTCCCCCCCTCCTCCCCTCCCGAGACAGGGTTTCTCTGTGTAGCCCTGGCTGTCCTGGAACTCACTCTGTAGACCAGGCTGGCCTCGAACTCAGAAATCCGCCTGCCTCTGCCTCCCAGAGTGCTGGGTAAATAAATCTTTAAAAAAAAAAATTCAATTTTAAAAACGTAATAAAGAAAAGGTGCGCTAATCCTCAAGAGACTTGAGGACACAGGGAAGGGGGAAGACTGGGGGGAAGGAGCACCCTCTCAGAGGCAAGGGGGAGGAGGAATGGGATGAAGACCTGTGGAAGGGGATACCAAGGGAGGGGGACAATGACTGGAATGCAAATAAATTAAATAATAATAAAAGAACGAAACTAACTGGTAACCATTTTTAAAAAGGTAACAAAGAGTGAAGTTTGAGAGGAAAAAAGAGACATGTCTGTAAAACACATGATGTTCAGGATGCGGTTGTGAAGCTGCTGTTCAGGCCTGACGTGGCCACTGGATTTTTAGTGGAGGCACGGGTGGGGCAGACCTAAGCAGGAAGATTCTTTCTCTTGACTTTGCTATTATTCTAAGACTGTCTTTTAAAACAACCTGTGTAGCCCAGCACGGTGGTACACACCTTTAATTCCAGCACTTGTTGGCAGGGACAAGTGACTCTCTGAGGTCAAAGCCAGCCTGGTCTAGCAAGAGGGGGGTGCAGGACAGTCAGGGCTACATCGAGAAACCCTGAATTTGGAGAGCGAGAGAGAATTTAGTAAGGTGACCACATTAAAGAGAGCTATACAAAACCCAAAAGCGATGATAAAGGAAGGAACAAAACAACGGACTTTTATAATAAGTAATGATAAGCCTGGCATGGTGGCGCGCCCCTCTAAGCCAAGCACTCGGGAGGTGGAGGCAGGTCAATCTCTAAATTCAAGGCCAGCCTTGGCTATGGAGCAAGTTCCAGGACAGGCAGGGCTACACAGAGAAATGAGGCCTGCATAGGCCTATACCAGGTCCTCGGCATAAATGCTGGGGCAGTTAGCTTGGCAGTTAGGACTCCTAACTGTTCAGTGTGAGCACCTTCCCTTATCATATTTTTTTTGTCATGTTAGGTTGTTGTCTCTTGAAGGCCTGCTCTTTTCTAGTGGGAGACGGAGGGGGTGTCCAGGGAAGAGGGGAGATCAAGGGGCACTGGAAGGAGTGGAGGGGGGGAAGTGGTCAGGAGGGTGTGTATGAGAAAAGAATCTATTTTCAGTGAAAGAGATAGATAGATAGATAGATAGATAGATAGATAGATAGATAGATCAATGATAGATTTAAAATTGTTATCGGGATGGGGGACACATGTCACCTAGTTCCTTGGGCTCTAGAAGCAGGGCCTCCACTTGCCGAGTGAACGCTCTGACCACAGAGCTCCAGCCACATCCAATACTTATATGAAGATATCTTCAAACCACTTTCTTTGGAACTGAGGATATAACTCAGTGGCAGAGCAGTTGCCTAGCAAAAGATTTAACTGCACCCTAGCCCAGCACAACAACAAGAAAGAAAGAGGGGGAGAGAGAAGAAAAGAAGAAAAGAAAAGAAAAAAACAAAAGAGCCGCTGCTGTTGCTATGCAGCCCTCAAGACTATCCATGAGAGAAAAAAAAAGGGGACGGAGAAAAAAAAGATTTTCCATAAGGACTTGTTTAGTGTGACACTAAGGAAGGGCTTCAGGCATAAGGGGAAAAAAATTAATCAATACTTTCAACTCCTTGGTCCTTCCCCTAGCTCCTCCATTGGGGACCCTGTGCCCAGTCCATTGGTTGGCTATGAGCACCCACTCCTGTATTTGTCAGGCACTGGCAGAGCGGATGGCCTTGTTGGACATCAGTGAGAGGAGAGGCCCTTGGTCCTGTGAAGGCTCAGTGTTCGGAAATACCAGGACAGGGAAGCTGGCGTGGGTGGGTTGGTGAGCAGGGGGAGGGGAGATGGGACAGGGGGTTTTCAGAGGGGAACAAGGAAAGGAGATAACATTTGAGATGTAAATAAAGAAAACATCTAATTAAAAAGAGAAATCAGTACTGTAACAACCTAGGGCTCTGTACTAGGATGCTGTGAGACCCCTTGCCTCAGTGCCAGCCCTGACCTGGTCCTGAAACTTTACCATACTGAGTTGTCATCAGGTTCCCAAGGACTCTTGGGGCATCTTCTTGCTTCTTACCCCAACTCTCCATAGATCATACAAATGCAGGAGCAGGGCAGGGCATTGGAAGTCAGGTAAGGACCTCACACTTCTTCTTTCTCCTTGTTTGACACATGAGAACATTCTCAACAAGTCACAGAGCTCATAGCCAAGCCAAGACTAATATCAGGTCTCCAGACCCTTTCACTCTGCTCCCTGCCTGCCCTTTTTGCCTCTTTCCTTCCTTGTCTCCTCTTTTTCTTCTATTTGTGGAGCCTGGAGGCCTTGAATTTGAAATGAGTATTCAGCTCACAAAAGTGTCTTCTTAGAGCCAGTGAGGTGGTTGAGCTAGCTAAAGTGCTTTCTATGCAAGTCTACAGACCTGGGCTTGACTCCCAGAACCTACATAAGTACAAGGAAAGAACCAACTCCACAAAGTTGTCCTCTGACCTCCACATGATCACCTTGACACATATGCATACACACATGCATATGTACATGCACACACGCACACATGCACACACATTCATAACATTAAAATCAGAGTCTGTTGAGATGAATCAACAGGTAAAGGCGTTTGTTGACAAACCCAACAACCTAAGTTCAATTTTCAGTACTCACGTAGTGGATGGACAGAACCCACTCCCACAGTTGTCATTCAACCTCCACAACTGCACCATAGCACATATACACACAAGAGCATACATGCAACACACACATATAAACATGCACACATTTTTTTTTTTTTTGGTTTTGTCTGGATTTGTTTTTTTTCGAGACGGGGTTTCTCTGTGTAGCCCTGGCTGTCCTGGAGCTCACTCTGTAGATCAGGCTGGCCTCGAACTCAGAAATCCGCCTGCCTCTGCCTGCCAGAGTGCTGAGATTACCTGTGCCACCACCACCTGGCTGAAACATTGTAAATATAATATTTAACATTTTTTAAGTGCCTTCTTTCAGTTCAGGGCCTTGAGCACAGCAGACCAGCCCTCTGTTGCTAAGGCCTGTTTCCAGCCCCAGAGCCTTTCTTCTGACCAGTAACCTCCCTCCTTCTCATAACCATCAGGCCTAACGCTGTACATTCTATTTGGCCGTCATTTAGGACAAAGGCATTTTGCGGATTTATAACAGACCAGAGGGTGTTTCTAACTTGCACAACCTGAGCAGGTCTGAGAACAGCGAGTGAGTCAGCTTGGCTCCCAGCCTTTGGCCCTCACGGGGCTGTGATCTGAAACACGCCCCCGCACCTGGCCCCCTTCCTGCCCCCTCTGAGGCAAGCCAACATACCCAACCATCTTCTACAACACAGTAACATGGGCGCTGCCTTGATCCTTCACCGACATAAAACTTGTTGAGGAACCGGTACCACTGTGTGACCCATGCTTCTGGAGGAATCCCATACGGTACACATTCTCCGCCCACTAAAAGAATTACCAGGCTGGAAGCAAAGAGCAAAGTTCCGTCAGAGGAGGAGGGGAGACTTACATCTGCCAGCCTGGGCAGAGGCAAAACTCCAGTGTTCCATGAGACACACCATCAGAAGCCGGTATCATGGAGGTCCTGGTTCCATTTCTGCAGCTGCTGGTGCTGCTCCTGACTCTCCCTCTGCATCTACTGGCTCTGCTGGGCTGCTGGCAGCCTATATGCAAAACCTACTTCCCCTACCTGATGGCCATGCTGACAGCCAAGTCCTACAAAAAGATTGAAAGCAAGAAACGGGAACTGTTCAGCCAGATAAAAGATCTTAAGGGGACATCCAGCAGCGTATCCCTGCTGGAGCTGGGCTGCGGCACCGGTGCTAACTTCCAGTTCTACCCGCCCGGCTGCAAGGTCACCTGCGTGGACCCAAACCCCAACTTTGAGAAGTTCCTGACAAAGAGCATGGCTGAGAACAGGCACCTCCAATACGAGCGCTTCATTGTGGCTTACGGGGAGAACATGAAACAACTGGCCGACGGCTCCATGGATGTGGTGGTCTGCACCCTGGTGCTGTGCTCTGTGCAAAGCCCCAAAAAAGTCCTGCAGGAAGTCCAGAGAGTCCTGAGGCCGGTGAGTGGACTAGGGTGTAGGCCTGGAGCAGGTAAGCACAGCGTAGGCAACTCCAGAGGAAGCTGATGTAGCCACCATCTGACATCTGAATACACCGCAGAATGGCCTATTAGCACCTGCTGACAGATGGGAGATCTGACTATGAAGGGACACAATAGGTTGCTATGGAAACACAGGGGCCTGAGGAGAGCTAGGGAAGACACCAAAGGCAGTGAAGTTTAAATTGATGTCTTGAGAGTTATCATGGTGTGGAGGAAGTGGGGGGGAGGAGGATATAGGTGTTCTAGTGAAGGATGTGGTGTAGAAAATAAAACTCTTCAAATAGGAGTATTAGGGGGAGTCTCGTCTTTGAGAGTTTGAGCGGGGGTGTGGAAAGAGGAATTTAGGATAATTTCTGAAGTTTCTGGCTTGCACAACTGAACAGGGTGTGGACAAATCATCCACTTGCTGGAATGGAAAACCTGTTCTAGACGTGCTGGGTCTCAGGATCAGCTAAGATGGCCATGCAGAGGAACCACAGGGGTCATTAGAAGTTCAGGTCTGGAAGTCAGGGCAAGATGTGGTCTAGAGAATGAGCTCTTGACCCGGTGATTTTTCAATGGTAATTCAGTATGACAGTGGACAAATTCCCTAGGAAGAGGGCACTGGGGGAAGGGTTTGAAGAAGTCCTGTTGTAGTCAGAAGCCCTGGGATGTCTAGGTTATGCTGGACACCAGAACTTCAGGAGAGGCTGGGATCACATCTCTATCTAGCAGGCATATCTAACCCATGGCCCCAGGTAGACTATGAAAGGGACCCAACACAAATTTGTAAATTTATTTAAAATACAGTAAGACATTTTTTTGTGACTTTTTGTAACTTAACTACAAAATAGCTGGGTGAGCACCTTTAATCCCAGCACTTAGGAGGCAGAGGCAGACAGATCTCTAAGTTCAAGGCCAGCCTGGTCCTCAGAGTGAGTTCCAGGACAGCTAGAGCTACACAGAGAAACCCTGTCCAATAAATAAATAAAACAAGCTTAATCACAGATTTCTTGAACATGAACAGGTAGACAAGAAGTATCATGTCACAACAGAAGGTTGTGCACCCCTGGAACTCCTCTCAGTCGCTCCTGATCCCTACTGGATAGTCTTCCTAGTAACTCTATACAGACCTTTCACCTGTCATGGCCACCCAGTTACCAGAAGCTCCTTATATGCACTGTGAGGAGGACAGGAGCCAGTAATGTCTGGAACCGTTCGTTTCATAAACTCTTAGAGCAGAAGCTCCTCAGAGAGATCTGACAAGTTAGGTCTGAGAGAAGGAAGAGAATTGGAACAAAAAGAGCAAGATGGAGCAGATAAATGACCTTAACTCCTTCCTTCCTTTCTCCTCCCTCCCTCCCCCTCCCTCCCTTCTCCCTCCCTCCTCCCTCCCTCCTCCCTCCTCTCTCCTCCCTCCCTCCCTTCTCCCTCTCTCCTCCCTCCCTCCCTCCTCCCTCCTCTCTCCTCCCTCCCTCCCTTCTCCCTCTCTCCTCCCTCCCTCCCTCCTCCCCCCTCCCTACTCCCTCTCTTCTCCCTCCTTCCCTCCCTCCTCTCTCCTTCCTCCCTCCCTCCTCTCTCCTTCCTTCCTCCCCCCTCACTTCTCCCTCTCTTCTCCCTCCTTCCCTCCCTCCTCTCTCCTTCCTCCCTCCTTCCCTCCCTCCTCTCTCCTTCCTCCCTCCCTCCCTCCTCCCTCCCTCCCTCCCTCCTCCCTCCCTCCCCCCTCCCAGGGAGGCCTGCTGTTCTTCTGGGAGCATGTGGCTGAGCCTCAGGGAAGCCAGGCCTTGCTGTGGCAGCGAGTTCTTGAGCCTACCTGGAAACACATTGGAGATGGCTGCCGCCTCACCAGAGAGACCTGGAAAGACATCGAGGGGGCACAGTTCTCCGACGTCCAGCTGGAATGGCAGCCCCCTCCCTACAAGTGGTTACCTGTTGGGCCCCACATCATGGGAAAAGCTGTGAAATAACTTTCCCCAAGAAGGCCATCTGATCTCCCCATCTACAGCTGGAAGCCACCCCAGTACTTCTAGGGAGAGATCAGGTAAAACATGAGACCCTCAGCAGCGCTGCCACCGCCAGGTGATCATTAATCGGCTTCCTGGCTCTCCACAGCGGCTTCCTTCCTGCTTTCTCCAGAGGCAGAAACTACAGTGCAAAGCCCTGGACTTTACCCACTCCCCTCTAAGATCCCGTTCTCCCTCTCTCTTGCCCCTGTGGCGTTCTCCCTGGCGTCCTTCTGAGACTACACCATGTGCCCTTGGAACGTGTATCCCCTGCCAGGCTGCCGCAGCCTCCCTCCCCACTACCCACTCTGTCCCAGCTTCGGAGGCAGAACAGAGAGCACAGAAACCTCAGGATGAGAAAGCAGCACTCAATAAAGCAGCCAGAGTTTTTATTGTCAAACATTTTTTTAATAAATAGACAAAACCACTGGGCTGGTACAGCGCACCAAGGCCAGAGGGCAGGGAGGACTCAGGACGGAAGGGCCCTGAGACAGTGACACAATCTCTTCCCTGACCCTCGGGCTAAGGCACTTTGGGGAAGACAGGTTTTACAGGGCGGGTAAGAGGCAGCTCAGGACCCCTTCTCCCCATCCTGCATCAGGACATGCCTGCCCCTCCAGCCATGGCCTCTTATCTCACAGCATTGTACAGGGAAGATGGAGGGGTGGTTCTCACGGTGGGAGAGATCTGTGCCCCTGAGAAAGCAGAGCCTGCCGTGCTTCAGCGTGGTGCCAGCAGCCTGCTCCACTAGCTCCACCCAAGGAAGTTCTTGGGAAAATCCCATTCCCATTCATGGGAAAGGGTGGAAGGAACCCACAGGCTGGGCCTGGGACAGGAGAAGTCAGGCAGTGACCGGCACGGGATGTCCATCGGGACCCAGCTCAGGGTGCCAGTCGGCAGCTAGGATGGGGTGCGCGTCAGAGCCTTCCCACTGGGCGTTGCCCCAGTTACTCCTCTGGATGGTGCCCGTCTTCTCTTCCTTGAACTGCTGCCGGTCCTCCCGAAGGATCTTCACTGCATGGTACTGGGGGACAGTGGCCTCGGGGTGCTTCGCCCGCTTGAAGAATCCCAGCTATAAGGACACCAAGCCAGACCATGAGGAGACTGCAGAACTGAGGCCCCTGGGATCCCCTCACCATCCCTGGGCTAGAAAGAACCAGCCGAAGCAGACGTGAAGTAGGCTGGTCAGCTTCGGGCACGGTGGGCAGCCCCCAACTTGCTACCATCACTACCAGGGTCCAAGGTTCTCATTCACAGCAAGAGGAAAGCCAGAAGGAAACCCAAGGAGCAGAACCAAAGAAATCTCCCTTGGTCCCTGGAAGAAAGGCTTGGAGCTAAATATCAGGACCTCCCAGGCCTTCCTCTCCTACTTAATCTTTAAAAACCTCAGTAGTGTCTCCCAGAATACAAGATCCAAGGGATAAATAGCCTTCTAGACCTCCTGCCCCTCCAACCTCATATGTATATACCTGTGTGCTTATATGCATTCCTTTCAGGCCAGGACCCTGCATCCATGAATACAGTAGCTTAACCCCTCACCTACCAAGGTGGTGTTAGACCCCTTGCACACTAAAGCTCAGGATAGCCAAGACTCCTGCATGCTCAGAGTGCACAGGTCTCCTTGCACAATCATCTCCGCACACTCATTCCCACAGAAAAGACATGCACGGAGCCACCCCACATGCCCACATGCTCACACGCCTAGCCTACCCACTGACTGTGCATGCTGAGCTATGTATGCTCACACTTAAATCCTTACCTTTCTAATTACTCCTTACCTCAGACACTAGGACCCGCATCTCCCTTGTACACACTTTTCTCTCTATTCTGCACATTCCTGACACGCACAGCCCTGCACATTCATGACCCACACACCCCTGGGATCTGTACATAGACTCACACACATAAGCACACAGATATACACATACGTTTGCATACACACATGCACACAGAACAGTTACCCCACAGTCCCTGGACCCCCAGCCTCCATAGCCGAGGGCTGCACAGCCAGATGGGCCCGGTGATAGTTGGTTGGAAACGATGAACTTGGACTGTTCCGCCGGAAAAAGCCACACTGGGATGTTGAAGGATAAGGGGAAAGAGGCAGAGGATGGGAAGACTGAGGAGGAAGTAGACCTTTATATCTGTTCTGTGGGAGCAGTGCATGGGAGGCCAATCCTGAAGGCATTAATCATCCCTAAGACTGGGTAAGTTCTCAACAGCATGGGTGCCACTCCAGAACCTGGCTCACTGGTGGCGCACACTTGTCAAATAGCAGGTGGGCAAGGCAGTCCACAGAGCCCCGAGGGTGTGCTGGCTTATGCACCAGCCCCACATGTGGCATGTGGCTCAGGGATGAGCCCTGGTGGAGCATGAGGTCCCCTGCACCAACCGGTGCAGTGCGCGCTTTTATGTTGAGCCAACAGGATTCTCTCACAGCTCTGTTCAAACAAGAATGGTTCCGTGTGCAGCCTGGTGTGCAGCTACCACTCAGCTCCCAGCAGTTCCCTGAGCTGGTGCCTTGATCACAGCTTCCTCCCCGGCCTTTGCTGCCACAGTGTGGATAAATCAGACCCCGCTTCCCTACTCCAGTGGCTTTATCCACCGTGGTTCTTCTGGAAGTCTCACACCCCACTCCCATCTGCCCACATCCTGATCCTACCACTTCGCCCTCTTCTAAGGCCCAGCTCTAGGGGAATACCCTCTAAAGTGTTCCTACCTCCAAGTTCCCATTGTCTCAACTCAACACCTTCCGCCTTGCCCTCAACTACAAGGCTCCCCAACTCCCACTGGACTACACAATCCTTGAGGATGAGGTCTGTACCAGAGACATCTCCAAAACATCCAGGGCAGATGGAGTTCCTGGTGTATTCAGGGTAAGTGCTCAATAGAGTTGCTAGAGATTGCAGGGGATCTTGCAAGAGGAACAGCAAAACAGCTTTAGAACTCACAGAATGCAGCCCACTGGTTAGCACAATGGCCATGAGTGTGCCTCGGAGAGGAAGAGCCCCAAGAACTATGTGTGCTGAAGACTTTAGGCTGTTTTGGACTTTTGCCCTGCTTGTTGCCCTCCTGGTCATGATCTATGAGTTGTACAAAAACTCTATGAGGATCTACAGCTTCTTCCTGGGCAGTATCATTGGCATTTACAATAATAATAATTGATCTTTTCAAAGTATTGCTGCTGGAGCAGATTAATGACTCAACCACAACTCTTAGAAAGAATTTAGAAATGTAGATTAGTGAAGTTAGGCTAAGATGCTTTAAGATGTTTTTGTTAGTAGCTTTGATATAGAAAATCTTGGGGAACAATTTAAAGTTCAGAAAGTCATACTCTTAGTAATTGAGTGAGGAACTTTTTTTTTTTTTTTGAAGTCAAAGGGTCAGAACAGTGGCAGCCAGGCTAGTACTAGCTAATGTGCCTTTCTTGCTAAAGATGGACTGGTGGTCAAGGTGATAATTAATTTCTTTTTTTTCTTTTTAAGATTTATTTATTTTATGTATGTGAGTACACTAGCTATCTTCAGACACACCAAAAGAGGGCATCAGAACCCATTACAGATGGTTGTGAGCTACCATGTGGTTGCTGGGAATTGAACTCAGGACCTCTAGAAGAGCAGTCAGTGCTCTTAACCACTGAGCCATCTCTCCAGCCCGATAATTAATTTCTTATATTCATTTTTGTTTCCTGATATGATTTAATAAAAAATTGTTGGTGAGCAGGTGTGCACCCTGAGGATTTGAAGTAGTAATGGCTGATTGTTTTTTGTATAAAAAGTTTAGATTTGTAATTCTTTTTTTTTTTTTTTTTTTTTTTTTTTTTTTTTTTTTTTTGGTTTTTTTCGAGACAGGGTTTCTCTGTATAGCCCTGGCTGTCCTAGAACTCGATTTGTGATTCTTTTAAGATTTTTTTATAAGCTTACATTTGAAGATAAATAATAATATAATTGATCCTTTTTTGTGACCACAAATTGTAGCCTCCCTGTAAGAGAGCTGGCTAATAAAACATTTTACTTGCTTAGCCTCTGTTGCTCTAATACGAGTTACTTAAACATGAACATGCATAGGGTCCTTGGGCATAATTTGCTTTTTTACTTCTAATATGTAAAACATTTAATCATGGAAGAGTATTGGGAACATTTTTTTTTACATATAACTGATTATAATTATTCACTTAAAGAAAAAAATAGAATGTAACCCCAGGGTAATTTGTATATTGTTTGAAAGATTTTGCTGGGATATATAAGCTATAGGGGAAAAAATAGTTGTTGGAGCTTGTTGGAGCCTTGCTTCAGCCACCAAGTGTGTGTGTGTGGTATGTATGCATGCATGTATGTATGTATGTATGTATATGTGTATGCATGTATGCATGTATATATCTATCTTTGTGTGTGTGTCTGTGTGCGTGTATGTGTGTATATGTATATAATTATGTATATGTGTGTGCACGTGTGTTATGTATGTATGTATGTGTGTATATATGTGTATGTGTCTGTATGTGTGTGTGCGTGTGTTTTCTCATAGCCTCAGAGAATTGTTTTACTCCCTCAGAGGAAAGTGTACTGAGTGACTAATCACTGACTCCACACCCTCCTCAACAGTGAACCTGACCTGTCCAAGCTGGCCTTTGGCAAATGCCACCCACACAGGGCTGAGTGCACGTGTGGCTGAGAGGCTATCCACCGTACTCTACGTTCACACTGGTTCCTCCCTCTCCGAGCCTCACCTTCCACAGCAGCAGGACCAGCAGGGCCAGCACCAGCAGCCCAGCCAGCACTGCCAGGAGGACGACCCACCAGGGAACTCCTTCTGCAACCACGGCCATCGGGTCCAAGTACACCATCACTGGGATCTGAGAAACAAGACGCTCAGAAGCTGCAGTGAGTGGGAAGGAGTCCCCACCGGCCACCACGGCCACCAGCCTGGCAGCTGACCACCGTAGACGCATCTCTGAGCAACAAGTTTTTGACGGAGGATTTCACTGTGATGTTGGCACGGACGATCACTTCCAGGGATTTCACAGCCATGTACTCCTAAGGGGACAGGGAAAACTCCTTCTCAGTGACCGTGTGTGTTCCCTCAACCCTTCCCAGCCACTGAGATTACAAACAGGACGGGGCCAAGGCTGAGGGCAAACTCAGCTTTACAGAGTGCTGCGCTTGGACAGGAGAGGGGAAGGAGAAGCAGACTCCAGTGGGGCCTTGTCAGAAGACACCCAGCCGGGACCCCAGTGCTGCCTCACCTCCAGAAAGGTGCTGTTCCAGAGGCGGCCCCAGACATGAAGCACGGCTGCGCGGTCAAAGCTGTAGAGTGGGCAGCTGAATACCACACACTTGGCTGTGCCCTGGGCGCAGTCCTAGGAACAAGGATAGGCAGGACCCTGAGCCAACAGGCCCGTGAGTCTGCATCTCTCCCATGCTCTCTCATCTGACCTCAGTCTCCAGGAAGTCTTTCCTAGTCAACCATCTGGCCCAAAATAATGCCTACTTCAACTCTAGACTATTTGGCTTTGAAACACATTGGAGCAGGGGGAGGGTCTTTCACTTCCTAGCAACAGGCATAGCAGCTCCCTGAGGTCATACCTACTCAACCTATTGTCTTAGTTATTAAGCACCCAGTAACTTCCAAGCACTTACCTCAGTTAAACTCCAAATTTCAAGACAGGGTCTCACTAGCCCAAGCTAGCCCCAGACTTATTCTTCTACCTTGCCCTCTACGTGCTGAGACTGCTCTGATGTAGACCACTGTGCAAAGCACCAGTGTTTCTCGGAAAAAAAAAGAAACTGAAGCTTAAGAAGGGCCACCACCAGTCTACTTCAGAGCTGGTAAAGCTATTCAGTGGTGCCAGGCATGGTGGTGTACACCTTTAATCCCAGCACCGAAGAAGCAGAGGCAGATGGATGTCTGTGAGTTTGAAGCCAGCCTGGTCTCTAAAGGACATTCCAGAACAACTAAGACTACATAATGAGACTCTGTCTCAAAAAACAAAAACAAAAACAAAAAATGGGAGAGGGGAAGAAAAACAGGAGGGGAGGGCAAGGGAGGAGAGGAGAGGGCAAGGGAGGGAAGGGGAGGGCAAAGGAGAGGAAGGGAGGGCAAAGGAGAGGAGGGGAGGGCAAAGGAGAGGAGGGGAGGGCAAAGGAGAGGAGGGGAGGGCAAAGGAGAGGAGGGGAAGGCAAAGGAGAGGAGGGGAGGGCAAAGGAGAGGAGGGGAGGGAGAGGAAGGGAGAAGAAGAGGAGGGAGGGGAGGGGAGGGGAGGAGAGAAGGCGCCAATCTAGTAGTGGAACAGATGTGAAGTCAGACTCATATTTGGCAAAGCCCACTCTAAACTTAAACTTATTGAGGGAGAGCTTGCGATGAGTTACTGGGGCCAGGGCACTCTTCTTCTTCCTTCCAAGCCTGACTTCAACCTACTTGCCTAAAAGTTACCTTTAGTTGCCATTCACAATACACACATACACACACACATATACACACATATACACATAAATACACATACATACATACATACACATATACACATACATGAACATGCACATACACACCCATACAAATACACACATGCATACATACACACACATACACATATACATGCACACACATACATGCACATACACATATGCATACACATGCATACATACATACGCACATACATACACATACACACATACACACACACACACACACACACATGCACACACAAGAGAATGGCTTGAGAGTGTTTGGAGTCTTCTTTTACGAACATGTTCTACGTGGGGAGAGTGCATGCTGCTGCACACATATGACAGTCAGAGGACAACTTTCAGGGGCTGGGTCGCTCCTTCCACCCTGTGGGTTCCAGGAATGGAACCCAAATCTTTCATCTAGGCAGCAAGCACCCTGACTCACTGAGCCATCCCCCAGCCCCTTTTTGAAATTTCTTGGTCTTCCCTTATTTTCCTACTTTGAGTAATTCAAAGCTCTTTAGTCAGCTTGTTGAAGGGCAAGGCCACCTCCTGCCTTTATTTTATATAAAAAGAATCCAAGGGATGGAGATGGCGAGGCGGCTCAGCAGTTAGAGCACTGGCTACACTTGCAGAGGGCCTGTGTTCAGTTCCCAGACGCCACATAGCAGATCACAACCGTCCATGACTCCAGTTCTAGGGGATCTGAAGCCTCCTTCCAACCTCCCATAGGCATGAGGTACACACATGATGCGTGTACATGTATGCAGGCAAAACACTCATGAACATAAGATTAATCTTCTAAAAATATTTTTAAAGAATCTGAGGGGCTGGAGAGATGGCTCAGTGGTTAAGAGCACTGACTGCTCTTCCAAAGGTCCTGAGTTCAAATCCCAGCAACCACATGGTGGCTTACAACCATCTGTAATGAGATCTGACGCCCTCTTCTGGAGTGTCTGAAGACAGCTATAGTGTATTTACATATAATAATAAATAAATCTTTTTTTAAAAAAGAATCTGAGATAATACATGAGGTAAAATGAGCCAGGAACAGGTAGAAAAATGTCACACACTTGCCCATGTGGCTTCTGAAAGAAGGCACTGTGTGCGTGTGGGTCACATACATATATATGCAGGCAAAACACTGATACACATAAAAACAGAATTACTTTTAAAAAACAGAAAAGTAAATAGTAAATAAAGCCAGGCACAGAGGCACAGGGACACATGCCTAACATTCTAGCGTCTGAGAGGAAATCAAAGGGTACAGATTGGAGGGGTGCCTGGGCTACATAACAAGACGTCCCTTCCCCTCTCAAGAGAATGAGGAACTGGGCTGTAGTTCGGCAGTTGAGTGCTTGTCTGGCATATACAAGGCCCTAGTTTGATTTCCAGTCCTTCTCAGTAAAGAGGGAACACATTGTATTTTATGGTATAATGTGCTACTTGGTTCTGAAATACAAATAAATACAAGTAATAGATAACTAGGTCTGGTGGCATGAGTTCATAATCCTAGTGCTGGGAAGGCTAAGGTAGGCTTACCATGAGTTTGAGATTCTGTTTCTAAGCTAGGCCGAGTGACACATGCTTTTAATCCCAGTGTCAGGAGGCAGAGACAAAGAAAGAGAGAGAGAACTCTTGTTTTTAAATAAAGAAATAAAAGCTTCAAAGTGCTTCTTAAGCGGGAGTCTTTCAGAGCTGCCGGCCCTGTGGAAAGGTGGACCTAGACCTCTACGAGGTCCACTTCCATATCTCATTCCACCTCCAGCTCTGGGGCCTCAACAGAGATTCCAGACGCACAGCCTCGGGTATCAAAGAGGCCTGGGTAGGCTTCTGCCCAGAGGAGGGCAGGATATGAGAGAGTACACCAACTGCTTACAGAGAACATCCAAGTATCCCCAGGGCTGTACTGCCCACCTGGTCATGCCTGGGTCACCTCCACCCACAGTGTCTCCAACTGGCATCTGTATCACAATCTTGCTGTCAACACCACCCTCGGAGGAACAAGCACAGAGCCTTCAACAAACCCAGCTAAATACCAAAACTGTGTGGGAAAACCGGAAGTGAAACTGTACAAAAAGGACAGCTTAATGAACCTCACGTGTGTGCCATAACCTTATTTATAACAGAATGCTGAGTCTGGTGACACACGCCTGTAATCCCAGCACTCAGAAAGTGCAGGCAAAAGAGTCTATCCCAACCCTTATAACATGTGATGCTTTCTACAAATGGGCAGGATCACTTGCTTGGCTACCCAGCTGGCCCTGGAGTGGGCACTGGGAGCTGCAGAGTCTGAGGTGTCAGGAACGGCCTCACGGGCACTCTCTCCCCTCCAGCTGGGATGCAGACTGTCTGGTTGACTTGTTCCTGGTGTTTGAGCACCTGGTCAGACTGACCTCCATGGAAACTCCCGGACACCCTGTGCACCTGTGACGGTCCCTCTACCGCACATGCACCCCACGGTGGCTGCTCTGCTCGCCCTGACTCACCAGAGTCACATTTCTCTTCTCGGCAGAGGACACTGGCCACCAGGATGTACTAGGCTCCACCTTCTCTGGAGGCTCCTGTGGCTCTGGCTGCCCCAGCTCTCGCCGCCTCCTGTCCCTGCTGTCCACATCCTGGACAGGGAAGAGGAAGGAGAAGAAAGGGTCCCTCCAAATGCTGCATCCGTGAGATGGCATCTCCGCACCACCACCCACACAGACACCGCTGCTGCATGCCTTTCCTCCCAATCCTGCCCCACCCCCACCCCAGGCTCCCACCCACCCTGCCTCCAAGCCTCACCAGGTAGAGGATGTTGGGTCTTGGGGAGCAGATCCCTCTCTTCTCAGGCCCCTGTCCGCCCTCCAGCTCCACCCGCATGGGGTACAGCAGCCACTTTCCATTGGCGATCTCGTGGGGCCACATGATGTTGAGGAAGGCAGAGCCCAGAGTGTTGAGCGACTGGCCTTGGTTGGAGACCTAGAGGCCAAAAGCCGCGTGAGGAAATGAAGCTCAGACACAGCACAGAGAGGGGAGCAAGGCTGAGGGGAGGAGCCCAGGAAACACAGCATCACCGAAGCCGCGCAATCTAGCTCAGGCGCCATTCCCTCCTCATACCAAACCTAGGCAGAGCTGAGCATGTGCGAGAGGGTCTAGGTCAAGCTAGGGTGAGGTATTAAGGAAAGGTATAAACTCTGCCCAAGCCCCCATTCCAGCTGGGCCCTGAGCAGAGGGACTTCCCTGTGTTCCCAGGGCCTCTCGGAACTGCAGGGGAGCTGGCCTGTCCAGAGAACTCCCTGAGACCCCTGCACCAGCACGTTCTGAGTGCTGTCTACCCTGTGCGGAAGCGCTGGAGCCCCAGGACCACCATGTGGGAAAGAGCCCATACCTCAAGACACATTTCAACAGCCTATTCTCTGTACCAAGAAGAAAGGAGGCTGAGGAGGGGGCCCCCCAAGCGGACGCTTACCGTGACCTCATACTTGACCTTGCTGCCCACATCCCTCTCAGACCGCATAGCACTTTCGCCCTTCACCGTGCCAGAGAAGAAGAGTTGCTGGGGAGTGGCCACCCTGGTGGTCGAGGAACAAGAAGAAGGGATAAAGAGGCCCGGAGTCCAGCCAAACGGAGTCAGGAAGGTCAGGACAGGTGAGGCAGAGCTCAAACCAGGGATCCGGAGGACTCGGCCGAGCGGCCCACACAAGCAACGCTTACCCCGAAATGGACAGCGGCAATTCGATGAAGACATGAGCGCGAACGAAGACCGGATGCAGCTCCTGCTCACTGATCCTGGCGTGTGGGCATAGACATGTGTGGGCAGTTGGCACAGTAACCACCATGAGGCACTCGAAGCCTTTCTAAGTGACCCGACCTGCCCCCAGGCTTACGTGGCTAACAGCAATTCCACCTCCAGCTCTGTGGTCTCGATAGTGATTCCAGAGGTGCTGAGGATGAGGTAAAAGGTGACCTGCCCGGTGCAGAACGACAGGGGAGTCAGGGGAGGGCTGGGTCATAAGCACGGGACACTCAAGGCACACACCAGACATGCCAACCTGAGCGCCTCTCTTCATAGGGTTCCCCAGCTCACACTCGACATGAGAGGCATTCTCATTGGACAGGCAGAGCGGCTTCTCCTGGATGGCGGAGGGAAGGATAGGTCAGTTTACGGAAGCTCGCAAGATCTCACCGCACGTGTATACACAGTAGGGTTTTACTCAGCCACGAAGAGGAGCAAAACTGTCATCTTCAGGAAAACAGGTGGAACTGGAGATCAGCAGGTTAAGAAGAACAAGTCAGACTCAGAAAGACAAACATCACATTTCCTCTCCTATAAGAAACTTAGCTTCAATACATACATGGTGTAAAAGTGGAAGGGGAACTGTATGCGGGTGGGGGAACCTGTATAGGGAGAAACAGGGTTCTAAACTGGGGGTGAGGGAGCACAGGAAAAAATAAATAATGCATATTTTTCTTTCATATGTGGAATCCAAATATATATAAACCTATATGTGAACTCTGAGTGTGTGTGTGTGTGTGTGTGTGTGTGTGTGTGTGTGTGTGTGTGTGTAGCCCTTGGGAGGCTGAGGCAGGAGGACTGCCATAAGTTCAAGGTCAGCTTGGGCTACATAGAAAGACCTTGTCTCAAATACACATAAGGACCAAGCGTGGTGCTTGGTGGTGCACGCCTTTAACTCTACCACTCTGAAGGCAGAAGCAGGTGGATCTCTGTCAGCTGAGGCCAGCCTGCTCTATATAGCAAGTTCCAGGCCAGCCAAGGCTACATAATATATGACCCTGTCTCAAACACACACACACACACCAGAGACTATATTGGAAGGAGGAAGCAGTCTAAAGAGGAAAGTGGAAACAAGATAACAAGATAGGTTAATACTGGATGCAGAAAGACAAATATGTTTTTTCTAAGAATATACCTAAGCATGGGGGGGGGAAATATGTAGGGGGAGGAGAAAAGAGTGTGGTGGTTTGAATAAGAATGTTTCCCACAGGCTGATAGATTTGAATGTTTTGTCATTAGGAGGTGTTGCTTTGTTGGAGTGGCTGTGACCTTGTTGAAGTAGGCATGGCCTTGTTGGAGTAGGCATGGCCTTGTTGGAGTGGGTGTGGCCTTGTTGGAGTGGGCATGGTCTTGTTGGAGTGGGTGTAACCTTGTTGGAGTAGGCATGGCCTTGTTGGAGTAGGCATGGCCTTGTTGGAGTGGGCATGGCCTTGTTGGAGTGGGCATGGCCTTGTTGAAGTAGGCATGGCCTTGTTGGAGTAGGCATGGCCTTGTTGGAGTGGGTGTGGCCTTGTTGGAGTGGGCATGGCCTTGTTGGAGTGGGTGTAACCTTGTTGGAGTAGGCATGGCCTTGTTGGAGTAGGCATGGCCTTGTTGGAGTAGGCATGGCCTTGTTGGAGTAGGCATGGCCTTGTTGAAGTAGGCATGGCCTTGTTGGAGTGGGCATGGTCTTGTTGGAGTGGGCGTGGCCTTGTTGGAGTGGGTGTGGCCTTGTTGGAGGGGTTGTGGCCTTGTTGGGATGGATGTGGCCTTGTTGGAGTAAGTGCACCACTGGGCTTTGGGGTTTCAAATGCTCAATCTAGGCCCAGTCTCTCTCCCTTCCTGCTGCCTGCCAAAATGTAGACTCTCCTCTACCTCTGCAGCACATCTGCCTGCGTGCTATCATGCTTCCCACTGTGACAATAATGGTCTAAACCACCAAGCCTGGAAGCCAGTCCCAATTAAGTGCTTTCCTATATAAGAGTTACCCATGGCGAGGGCCGGGTGTGTTAGCGCATGCCTTTAAACCCAGCGACTTGGAGGCAGAGGCAGATGGATCTCTGTGAGTTCAAGGCCCGTCTCATCTACAAATTGAGTTCTATTACAGCCAGGGCTGTTACACAGAGAAACCCTGTCTCTGGGGGCAGTGGGAGGAAGAGTTGCCATGGTGACAGTGTCTCTTCACGGCAATGGAACGATGGCTAAGAGAGAGTATTGGGAGTGATTAGGACCAGATAAGCACACTGAAATACAGGTTTGAAAACATCATAATAGGACTCATAACTAACAAAAAAATTCTCTGAAAAGAAATAACAAAAGCAAAAAAAAATTAAAGGACCCCACCCACCGTGCCCTGGCCCAGGCTCTTACCACAGAGTCCAGAGCGCGGACCCCTGAGTAGCGCAGAGAGGCTGGGAGGGTGACCAGGAGCTGGGCTTCGTGGGCGTCATCCCCATCCGCCTGAGGCCGCTCCAGGTCAGAGGGCAGGTTGGTGACCGTCAGCTCCAGGCCTATGAACGGCTGCCCGCTCAGTGCAAACAGGGCAGTCCTTCCATCCAGATCCCTGCAGGACGGGACACAACTCACTGTAGAGTCTGGGCCCCTCACCGCCTCTCCTCCCACTCCAGGGTCCCCCGAGCCACAAGCCAACTCTGTCCGTGCAGCTCCATCCTTCGTTCCTTATGCTAAGTCCACCACTTGCTGACCTTGTTTAAACAGCAAGATCTCCGGGCCTCTGCTCCCCATTCACAACATGGAGACAGCCATCCCTACCTCACAGAGGAGTGTGCAACAAAGTGTCCACTAAACATGCCGCATTGCCGGGCGGTGGTGGCACACGCCTGTAACCCCAGCACTCTGGGAGGCAGAGGCAGGCGGATTTCTGAGTTCGAGGCCAGCCTGGTCTACAGAGTGAGTTCCAGGACAGCCAGGGCTACACAGAGAAACTCTGTCTCAAAACAACAACAACAACAACAACAACAACAAAAAGAAGTGGCATTATACAGACTAGGACACTATCTCTAGAATAGGTCCAGACTAGGACACTATGGCCACACCCTGACCCTTAGTCTTCCCTGTCAGGGCCTCTGCCTGGCCACTCTCAGCCCTCCTCCTCAACAAAAGCCCCTCCACCCTTCTCACATGGGCAGAGCCTGGAACTCCGTGTCGCTGATCCGGGAACAGAACTGGGCCTGCTCCAGCTGGAGGTTGCTCTGACAGATCTTATCTTCCCCGCAGCCTTGCTTCAGGAAGTGGATCTAGGGGAGTGTTCGGGAGAAGATCATCGCTAAGGTTGAGGCAGGGGTCAACTATGTCACCAAGGCATATATATGGTGGCTTGGGGAAACATGGGATTAAACAACTCCAGAACTGCCACTTAGTAGCTGTGCGACACTGAGCTGGCCTCTTAACCTCTCTGATTGTAAAGAGAGTACTGCCATGCTGCTGTACCAATCAGCCGGCCCATAGGCAGACTGTACAAACTAAACGGCAGACACTGAAAACAGGGAAGGGCACCATCACTGGGCTGCCGAGAGAACCACGCAAGGAGCTGCACGCTGCCGCTTCCGGTGAAGAATTTAATGCAAGGTAGTTTAAGAGCTCTGATGTCCATCTCAGAAGACAGCAGCCCTCATTATCCTAAGACCTGAGTGACTACAGGGGGTAGAGGAGCAGGAGCACTGTGCCCTCACACTGGAGCACTGTGCCCTCACACTGGAGCACTGTCCTCTCACACTAGGAGCACTGTGCCCTCACACTGGAGCACTGTGCCCTCACACTGGAGCACTGTCCTCTCACACTAGGAGCACTGTGCCCTCACACTGGAGCACTGTGCCCTCACACTGGAGCACTGTCCTCTCACACTAGGAGCACTGTGCCCTCACACTGGAGCACTGTGCTCTCATACTAGGAGCACTGTCCTCTCACACTAGGAGCGCTGTCCTCTCACACTAGGAGCACTGTCTTCTCACACTAGGAGCACTGTCCTCTCACACTAGGAGCACTGTGCTCTCATACTAGGAGCACTGTCCTCTCACACTAGGAGCGCTGTCCTCTCACACTAGGAGCACTGTCTTCTCACACTAGGAGCACTGTGCTCTCATACTAGGAGCGCTGTCCTCTCACACTAGGAGCGCTGTCCTCTCACACTGGAGCACTGTACTCTCACACTGGAGCACTGTGCTCTCATACTAGGAGCACTGTCCTCTCACACTAGGAGCACTGTGCTCTCATACTAGGAGCACTGTCCTCTCACACTAGGAGCACTGTCCTCTCACACTAGGAGCACTGTCTTCTCACACTAGGAGCACTGTCCTCTCACACTAGGAGCACTGTGCTCTCATACTAGGAGCACTGTCCTCTCACACTAGGAGCGCTGTCCTCTCACACTGGAGCACTGTACTCTCACACTGGAGCACTGTGCTCTCATACTAGGAGCACTGTCCTCTCACACTAGGAGCACTGTGCTCTCATACTAGGAGCACTGTCCTCTCACACTAGGAGCACTGTCCTCTCACACTAGGAGCACTGTCTTCTCACACTAGGAGCACTGTCCTCTCACACTAGGAGCACTGTGCTCTCATACTAGGAGCACTGTCCTCTCACACTAGGAGCGCTGTCCTCTCACACTGGAGCACTGTACTCTCACACTGGAGCACTGTGCTCTCATACTAGGAGCGCTGTCCTCTCACACTAGGAGCGCTGTCCTCTCACACTGGAGCACTGTACTCTCACACTGGAGCACTGTGCTCTCATACTAGGAGCACTGTCATCTCACACTGGGGGCACTGTCCTCTCACACTGGAGCACTGTGTTCTCATACTAGGAGCACTGTCCTCTCACACTAGGAGCACTGTGCTCTCATACTAGGAGCACTGTCCTCTCACACTAGGAGCACTGTCCTCTCACACTAGGAGCACTGTCTTCTCACACTAGGAGCACTGTCCTCTCACACTAGGAGCACTGTGCTCTCATACTAGGAGCACTGTCCTCTCACACTAGGAGCGCTGTCCTCTCACACTGGAGCACTGTACTCTCACACTGGAGCACTGTGCTCTCATACTAGGAGCACTGTCATCTCACACTGGGGGCACTGTCCTCTCACACTGGAGCACTGTCCTCTCACACTAGGAGCACTGTCCTCTCACACTAGGAGCGCTGTCTTCTCACACTAGGAGCACTGTCCTCTCACACTAGGAGCACTGTCCTCTCACACTAGGAGCGCTGTCCTCTCACACTGGAGCACTGTCCTCTCACACTAGGAGCACTGTCTTCTCACACTAGGAGCACTGTCCTCTCACACTAGGAGCACTGTCCTCTCACACTAGGAGCGCTGTCCTCTCACACTGGAGCACTGTACTCTCACACTGGAGCACTGTGCTCTCATACTAGGAGCACTGTCCTCTCACACTAGGAGCACTGTGCTCTCACACTAGGAGCGCTGTCCTCTCACACTAGGAGCGCTGTCCTCTCACACTGGAGCACTGTACTCTCACACTGGAGCACTGTGCTCTCATACTAGGAGCACTGTCCTCTCACACTGGAGCACTGTGCTCTCATACTAGGAGCACTGTCATCTCACACTGGGGGCACTGTCCTCTCACACTGGAGCACTGTCCTCTCACACTAGGAGCACTGTCCTCTCACACTAGGAGTGCTATCCTCTCACACTGGAGCACTGTCCTCTCATACTGGAGCACTGTCCTCTCACACTAGGAGCACTGTCTTCTCACACTAGGAGCACGTGGTCATTTTGAGCCATTTTGTCTTTAAGGAATCATATCACCTATATATATTAGACTGTACTGCATGTAAAAGAGCTTTGCGAGCTGTGAGCGGGTGTCACAGTAGAGACATCAGGACCACTGTCCCTCCAGCCCCATGTCCTTCATGCTCACCTCAGTCCTCTGGGTGCTGGGCTGGTGAGCATTGAGGATGGGAGCCACAGGGGGTAGCCCCTGGCCAGGCGCTTGCCTCCGTAACCGAGGGGTTTGCAGACCATATGACAGGGTCACCACAATGGCCCGTAGCTTGTCTTTGACGTTTTCCTGGAAGGGAAAGATCGTTTCTCACTGGAACAACCCCCAAGTCCCAGCCCCGACGAAGGTCCCACACCAGTACACTAAGACTGAGCTTAAAGAAATCGAGGGATTTCTTTAAGCAGTGGTGGCGCACGCCTTTAATCCCAGCACTCTGGGAGGCAGAGACAGGCAGATTTCTGAGTTCAAGGCCAGCCTGGTCTACAGAGTGAGTTCCAGGACAGCCAGGGCTATACAGAGAAACCCTGTCTCAAAAAAACCAAATCCAAAAAAACCAAAAAACGAAAAAAATAAATAAATAAAATAAAAAGTTCCAGGATGCGCCATTAAATTAAAAAAAAAAAAAAAAAAAAAAAAAAAAAAAAAAAAAAGGTATTGAGGCCAAAAGTGGGTAGAAAGGAGCTCAAAAGGAAAGCTCTGGGTTCCCAGGGGCTGAAGAGATGCTTTCAGCGAGGCGTGGGTTCTGCAGAAGAGCAAAGACCGGAAGTCAGCGGCTACCTGCAGCTGGAACACAGTGTCTCCACAGACTCGGTCATGTTGGTGCTTCAACCACACGGTGCCTGAGGACTGATGCTTGAGGTCCTCCGGGCCTCGGCTCAGGAAAGTCACACGTGGAACCTGGCCCCGGAGCCTCCGGTCCGTGTCCCCATCTAACATATAATCCAGGACTGTGGCATGGAGGGAGAAGAGGGAAGGGAGTGGGCTGAAGACTGTGTTCCCACGGTGCCCGCCTCTCCACCCTGGAGGCCACGGGGGTGAGCAGTGGGTGGAGTCTACTCACCCACACTAGGGCTGTAGCTGCTGGGCACAGCAACATAGCTGAAACAGATCTTTACGGACACACTGTGGGGCAAAGGGAGGTTCCTGAGCAAACAAGACCCCAAACCCCACTTCTGCCACTGCCCAGATGCAAACTAGCAAAGAGAGGCAGGGAAAGCCACCATGGGCAGCCTCCTCGGCCCTCCCTTCCAATCTCTCCTCACCAGACCAGGCGTCCATCGGCACAGGTGGGCTGTTCCAGATCGATGGCTCTTGGATCGATGAAGATCTCTTGGGAGACATGTAGAACAGGTCTGGCCCTGGGCATAGAGAGTTCGTTGGGTGGGAAAGGAGAGACTGTGAGGCTAGGGACACTGCAGGGTCTGGTGTGAGACTGGAATGAGGTCACACCTGCGGGGTGGGGTTGACCTGGAGGCTCACCTGAACAGAGCAGCAGTGTCAGCCAGGGAGCCCACAAGCAGGTCTGGGTAGTGATTTCCATCCACATCCAGGCCACCCGACAGGGAGTAACCAAAGCTCTTGATGCCCACCGCCTCGCCCTCCAGCACCTGGAGACAGGCACTGACTGAGACCTGCCTCAGTCAGCTGAGTCCCATCTCTCCCAATCCTCTCTCCCCTGCCTCTGCACCTCTTACCGCACCCAGGACCATCTCCTCACAGCAATGGCGCCCCTCACCTGTGAAGGTTTGATGACCACCCCCAGGCCGCTCCCATGGTAGATAAAGACTTTCCCGTCTCCATCAAAGGGGGCTCCCACAGCAATGTCTGGGGACACAGAAAAGGGTTTATGGGCTGTATGATAGATAGACAGGGACAGGGTCCATCCCCAATTTCCCTTGTTCAGTCCTGTAGAATATGTTTCCAGTTTCATTGAGAAGATACACACATCATTTTAAAATCCTCTTAGCCACTCTCTCCAGATAATACTAGCTCAACTTGCCTGAGTTTAAAAAAAAAAATCTATCTCCTGATCTCTGAGGGATACTATTACATTCTCAGCCCCTCCCCACAGTGAGCTTTCCTAATCCCAGTCAAACCTGGGAAGCCATCTTGGTTGAGGTCCCCCAGTACAGCCAAACTGATCCCAAACATGGAGTCAGGGGAGCCACAGAGTCGGAGAGGAGAGATGTCTGCCCAGCGGCCATCCCGGTTCACGTACACATACACAGCACCTCCCAGCTCTTCTTGGCGTTCAAAGAAGTATGGGGCACCCACAATCAGGTCTGCCCAGCTGTGGAGGAAGGAGACAGTATGGAGCCCTCCAAACCAAGGGACCCAGGTCAGAGTGCAGAAGCCGCTCCCCGACCCAGGGTCGCACCCCTGTCCCCTCTCACCCATCATTGTTGAGATCAGTCACAGCCAGTGAATAGCCGAAGCCAGAGGTCAGGCGCTCCCCAGACAGCACAAACTCAGGTATCAGGCGGCTGGCGCTATCCTTGCGCAGAATGACCACAGCCCCTTTGTGGTTGGCACGGGGGGCCCCTGCCACAAAACTCAGCTCTTCTGGGCGCATGAGACCCTTCCCAGAATCGATGGAGAAACCTAGGTGAGGGAATCGCTTACTGTGAGTGATTCTCCAACACTCAAAAGCCGGGTGAGCCCCTGGAGCCACAAGGAAGAGCTGCCTCTCCCCAGTCTCCACCACTATGGCTAGACTATTCCTCCTCCCCAGCCAAGGACCTGGAAATCCTTGTAGCTGTCCTGGTCAGAGACACAGGAAATGACACAGGTGTCATGGAGCAGAAAGAAAGGCACTGACGGAAAAGTCTTGGTGACTTGGTGAGAGGGGCTGGGCATAGCAACCAGAGCCAACCATTCATGCCCAACCTGGGGAACTGAAGAAGAGGGAGACTCCTCCCATCTCACACACCCAGAAGGTCCACTGACATCCAATGCATCCCCTCCCCCATCTTTCCCACCCTGCCAAGGCAATCTTTACATATATAGGAGGAAGACCAGGGGTCAAAGAAGAGCTTGCTCCACCCAAATGTCTCCTGGACCTTGTCTCCTCCTTTTTGATAATGCAGAATAGGATATAAATGGCTATGAGGTGCTTACTCTAAAGGCTACAGCTTTCTCCAACCTAAGTCACCATCCACCCCTCAGAGGAACTTCCCGAGAGGTCAATACTGTCTTTCCAAGCAGGGTTGACCCTGGTCCTCTCACTCCACCTGGGTCTTCCTCCTTGGAAACCCTTTACTTACAGCCCCCAAGACTACCACCTTTGAGACCTATTCTTCTCAGGTTTGTTGATGGACCTAATTCTCTTCTGCAGTTTGTGCCCAATACATGTTTCCCTGGGCATGTGTTGGGGGAGGGCAGGGGAGGAAAGGATACTCCCTAAAGGGGAAGTGGGAAGGCCAGGGCCAAACCCCAGGGCCCAGGGCGCAGGAGCTTACAAACCTAAATAGCTATTCAAGGTCAAGTCTCCGGCTGGTCCTGTGAGCCGGTCAGCAGGGTCCAAAGTTTTATACACCAGCTGGTCAGGGTCTGAGCTATCAATGTTGGTCACAAAAAGCAACCCTGTGGGGGGCAGGTCGGGGAGAGACACCAGGGAAAGGGAGAGCAAGAGAAGACAACACAGGTACAGACAGACCCAGGTAGAAAGGGGACAAAGGAAAAGAAGAAAGCGAGAGAAACCAAGAAGCCAGTGACACAATGACAGAGACAGAGAGAGACAGAGACAGAAGGATAGGTGCATGGAGAGAGGGCAAGAGAAAGGAACAGAGGGTTAGCGTGATCCTGGACCAGGGAGAAGTCCCTACCAAGGTAGCTGTTGGCAGGGACCGGAATGAGGTGGGGGTTTTGATCCTTCTCGCCCCCCGCCTCGTAGGGCCCGTCATCCAGATGTGCCAGGTCCGACGAGCCCTGCGCACAGAGCTCCACCCTGGCCGTGCCTGCAAGGACAGTCCAGTTAGTATTCAAGGTGGGAGCAAGGTGCACCCCCCTTGGGCCAGACACTCTGCTAGACAGGCACATGGGCACCCCCCTGCAGCCCCACCTCCACCATCTCCCTAGCCCAAGCTTCTAGGGGTCCCCCAAACATCACACTCACCGAGTGTCAGCTCAGCCAGTGGCAGCGTGCAGAGACGGGGATGGCAGTGTTGAGGCGTGGGCTGCTATGTTGGAGCATGCAGGCCCCGGGCCAGCCGTGCGTGTGGGAGCTCATGCCAACATGTAGATAAACACATGGCCATGCGATGGAGAACAAGTACCCCCGTTCATTTACGTGCTAGCGTAATGGACGTGGAAGGCGTGACAGGCAATGCCCCAGGTCAACTTGTGGTCATGCTTGGTCCGAGGCTCCCAGCAATGGATCCCATCTCTGAGGTAAGAGGAGGTTTTGGTCTCCTCTCCACCCTCCCCAGTGAGTGACTCACCCTTCCAGTTGTAGGTTCCTGGAGCCCCAAAAATGAGGTAGTGGCTGTCGGGGGAGAAGGTGGCAGCTGTGCCCTGCTGGCAGAATCCAAACTGTTCATGGCCCTGGGGGCGTCCCTCACAGAACTTCCACTCCCCACCATCCAGCTCATCACGGATGGCCAGGTCCTGGCTTAGCACAAAGCAGCGACCAATCACATCCCGGGTCTCCAAAACCTGGTCCACTCTCTGTCGAGACTCATATCGGTGTGCACACGTCTGTGAGAGTAGAAGAACAGGTCATTTCCTGTTTACCAGGGACCTAGATGTTGCTAATATGCAGTCTTATGGCAGACACAACCATGCAAGTGTGTACGTATGCACATGTGCACGCACACAAACACACAAACACACAAACACACAAACACACACACACACACACACACACACACCCCCTGCCAATATCACTGACGCACCATCCCCACCCAGTGTGAAGTCTTTATCTTGTATCCTATCTGTAGCTCCTTAAAGGAAGATGGCTTTGTCCTACATTTCTCCTGGATACTCTCAAACACATAATTAACAGCACATAAAACGTGTGCTTCCCTGATCATGTAACAATTTTGCAACATGCTAAGTTTGGTGTATAAGTTTGGGGTGTGTGTGTGTGTGTGTTGATTCAGATATGTGCAGGTGTACATGTATGCCAGTGTATGTCAGTGTACAGATACATATGCCAGATGCTTGTGGAAATTAGGAGACAACCTTAGGTGTCATTCTTCAAAAGCTGTTCAGTCTCTCACTGGCACCAGGGCCCTGGCAAATGGGCTAGACTGGCCGGCCAGTAAGCCCCAGGGATCCTCCAGGCTCAGCCTCCCTAATATAGAGTTTACAAACACAACCTCCACATGTTGCTTTTTTATGTGGATTCTAGGAATCCAACTCAGATGCCCATGCTTGCAAAGCAAACACTTTGCTGAGTCCCCATTCTTTGTCCCCAGCCTTTGTAAGGCATCCCCTGTGAAAAGGACATACCCTAATACCTCTCCTCTGAGGACTACCAATTTTCAGAAGCACGGCTCAGACTACCATGCCTGCAGAAGTCCCTTTTCCTACCCTTCCTTTGGACTTGTGAACTGGAAACTAGACCATTTAGTTAACGTTAGTTATATTCAGCCTCATGGTGATAATTGTGTTTCTATGGATGTTAGAGACACAAAGAAAAAAGAAAGAGAGAAAGAGAGAGAAATCATGATTAAAAGGCATGAGGCCACACAACTTAAATCACAGCCCTCAGGAAGCAGAGGCAGGAAGATATCCAAGGCCAGAGGGAATTTCCATAGCTGTTTGGCAAGGCCCAGACCTCCACTGTATTCACCAGTCCTCTCTCAGAAACTAGCATAATGCCTGAAAATAAGAAAATGGTTGCAGTGCTATGATAAATGTATAGGTGATTAGATTAAGTCATAGATGAATATTTTTAAATAGATAAGGAACGGGACCATCTCTTTTGTGTATCACCCAGTGGTTCGGGAACCCTACCATGTGCCCAGTTAGTATTCTGAAGGTGCTCCTATGCAAATGAACACAAGGTGCACACGTCAACATCACTGTGCACTGCCGCAGGGAGGATTACTCACAACGATCTTGCCCCCGGGTCCCTGGCTCCGGACACTGACTCCCAGCCACTGGTTCTCCTTGCTCTCCTTCTGCACATTGGCTGAGGCAAGACACTGAGACTCAGGGAAGGACACAGGAGACAACATCCCGCCCTCCCCTCTTCACACACAGCCCCCACTCCACGCTCCCAAGGCCACACCTCCCCTGTCGATGTCTACTCTGTAGCAGTCTGTCTCCTCTAGGCTCAGGGGACAAGCAAAGAGGCCTCCGGTGCGATTTGCCTGCTGTCCAGGAAGAGCCAGCGCCTGGGGAGCGCCCACCAGCAGCCTGTAGGATGGAACAAGGGCTAGAGTCAGTCAGAGTGTTCCAGCTACCCTGGAGCCTTCCTGGCCCCAACTCCTCAGCACCAAGCAGAGTGTTCAATACTAAAGAAAAAATAAATAAATAAAAGTCATTTTCCTCAAGTTCTGGCAAGGACAGGTTAACAGACCTGAGCCTACAATCTAGTCACATGCCTACTTACACTTCATAAAGAGCCAACAGGAGCTGGAGAGATGGCTCAGCGGTTAAGAACACTCACTCCCCTTCCAGAGGTGCTGAGTTCAATTCCCAGCAACCACATGGTGGCTCACGACCATCTATCTGTAATGGGGTCCGATGCCCCCTTCTGGAGTGTCTGAAGACAGCTACAGTGTGCTCACATACATTAAATAAATAAATCTCTTTAAAAGGAGCCAACAGAATGGGTGGATACACACATAGGAACACGCATGCCAGCCAGAGGCGCCTGCCAGCATTGCCGGCCTGAGAACTGCCGTCCGTCCGCAGCACCTGTTCCCGACCGACTCCCCCACCCCCTACTTGGCCCCAGCCTCAGACTCTGCCCTCCTCCCTAACCCTGGTGCAGTTGAAACTCTGCCAGAATGGCAAGAATGCCTGGAACAAGAGCCACAGGCACACAGACTGTCACCACAGTGGCTGGGGGACAGGCGAGAGGCTAGACGTGCTGCCCCTTCGCCACGTGACCCAAACGCAAGCGCACTGGCGCAGAAGGGTTTCTCATAGCCTCTAACCTCCCCTGAGTTCCTCCCCACATCCAGAATCCCCTTTCCGTCCGACCTTCCCCTTCATCCACAGCTTTTTCTTCCCGTCTCCCTCCACCCCTACCCAGTCCTCTCCCTCTGCCTTTTTCTCAGCTACAACTTTCTTGGCAGAACAATTTTCCACGATTACAGCCAAAGCGTCTTCCCCAGAGGGGGACTGTGCTGGGAATGGAGGCTGCCTGGGTCCCCCAGGACTGGACCCCAAAGCCAGGAGTGACCGGGAAGTAAAATGAAGTAACTGATACCCAGATGGCTAACAGAGATCCTTCTCTTCAGGAAAAGGCTCAAGAATGGCAGGCAGCAGGACGAGCCTCAAGGCCTGTCTCCCACACTCTCCCATGTCCCGTCCTGGGGGTGAGGCCCACAACTGTCGGACAGTATTACCGACAGGCATCTGTGGGGCACTGCGCCAGACCGTGTAGGGCGAGGAGAAAGGTTCCCACAACTCCTGCTGTCTCCTAGCAGCTGTCATCCCGTATCAGAGGCACTGTCAAGAGGGGGTCAGGGGAGCACGCAGCGGGAAGCACGGTTCAGCAGTCGAGACCGCTGCTTCTGCAGAGGACCTGGATTCCATTCCCAGCGCCCACCCCAGGTAATGTAATGTCAGTTGCAAAAGAGTCAACACCTTCTTATGACCTCTGTGCACATCAGTTTATATGGGCACAAGGAACACACACAAACACATACATAAAAAATTAAAAATAGGTCTTTTAATAGGAGGGAAGAGGGACCGTAGATATAACCTAATAGCCAAGAGCAGTTGTAGGCCATATGTGGTGGTGCGCATGTTAATCCCAGCACTCTGTAGGCTGATGCAGGGGGATCTCCATGAGCTCAAGGCCAGCCTGTTCTACAAAGAATGGCCAGGGCTACACAGAAAAAACCTGTCTCAAAAAATAAATGATAGAGCTGGAGGGATGGTTTAGCAGTTAAGAGCACCTACTGCTCTTCCAGAGGTCCTGAGTTCAATTCCCAGCAACCACGTGGCTCACAACCATCTGTAATGGGTTCCGATGCCCTCTTCTAGTGTGTCTGAAGACAGCAATGGTGTACTCATATACGTAAAATAAATAAATCTCTAAAACAAATATTTTTTAAAAAAATAAATGAATGAATGATAGATGATAGATCAATAAAAATAAATAAATAAACAAAACACGTGTTGCTCCTGCAGAGGACTGGGTTTTGTTCCCAGCACCCGCACATTGGCTCACAGTACTTAAGTCCAGTTCCAGGGGATCTGACACCCTCTTCTGGTCTTCAGAGACACCATGCACACGCATGCAGTACACAAACATGCACCAGCAAAATATGCATAGGTATAAAGCAAAATAAAATCTTTGTAGAATGGAGGGAAGCGGAAGATAGATGGTGTACATTCATCATTCATTTCACAACCGTTACCAATGCCCCATTATGCATCAAGGTCTAGGTCAGGCACTGGTAAGATGAGGAAGGGGTGTTTATTCAGCACCTAGGTCAGGCCCTGGGCTAGGCGTGGAAGTGGAGGAATTACCCTTTAGCACTCGCCACTTGGATTCCTAGGGGAGGAGCCATGAGCATTCTCCCACAATCCTATAAGATAAGAACTCTTCTCTCCCAGAGGAGCGACCTCATTCACAGACTTTAAGCAGCCTGCCTCGTTTACAACCACATCTGCCTAATTACTTGGTCAGTCATTGCCTGGCCTGTTGCCAGAAGAGGAAGCAGAAAAGGAGAAAATGACACCCTAGGAAATATAGGTGATGTGCCCGGAGCAAACAAACCCAGCCCTCAAGGTCCGCAGTGTGCCAACCTGCAAATGCAGAGAACATCTTCTGTTACGGGGGTCTGGGGAGAGGGGAGGGTCTGCCTAATCGGTCTTTGTATACTTGTCCCCCCATAGGAAGTGCCAGTTTGCTGAGCCTTTTGTGGAGTCACAGAGACACCCAGGGCCTCCACTGCTTAGTGCCTGGATGCACAGTCAGAGAAGCAGAAGTGTATGTGTTCAAAGTTCACAACTCCTCTAAAGATCAAGTGAGAGAAGGAACAGAGATGCTCGCATGGGCAGAAGCTAAGGGACCGATCTTACTCCTGGAAGAAAGAGCCCAACCAGGTCCTCCTGGGATAAGAGCACCCCTTCACCTCTGCCCCAGCCACACTCCGCCTCATGGCTTCAGCCCAGGAGCCCAACAACCTCAGGCCTTCAGACAGAACAGTCACCAAAGCTTCAGTGACTGCAAGGGGCAGGGGTGGGCTGTGGGTGATGTTGGCTGCCGAGTACAGCGAGTAGTAGCACACTAATACTGCACTAATACTGCACTAATACTGTACTGATACTGTACTGATACTGTATGCTACCAGAGCTTCAGCCCCAGACCAGCCCCTCCCTGACCTAGTGCAGTCTGAGTGGCCCTCTGGGAAAACTTCACGTCCAGAAAGGCTGGCTCAGCCTGGGGTCCCTCCAGCCAAGCCTCTGGATCCAAGATGCTGTAAAGCTGTTCTCAGGCTCTGTGGATCCCAACACAAGGACTTCCAGAACAGCAAGCACTTTCACTCACTGAAGGCCTTGTGCTATCGAACAATACGATGGGATCGTGATATTGTTTGCTTCCGTTTTACAGTTGATAGGAACAGATGAGGCGGCAAACGCGGAGCAAAGAAGTTAGAACTGAAAACAAACGAGTCTTCCCATCAGTGCTCAAGAGGGCTACAGCTAGAGAGAGGGACCAAACAAGGTGGCAGCTTCTCAGTCAGCACAATGCCCCCTGCTGGAGCGAATGGGGCCAGACAGTCAGGTCCCTCTGAGAATACCCCTAGCTTGGCTCTGGGAGACAGAATCAGGGGCCACCTTTAGAGAAGGGGAAAATGACAAGAGACCATGCTATTAAAAATAACCTAGAATTTGCCTGGAAATAACTCAGAGAGTTCGGCATGTCCTAAAAAGGCCTCCAGGCCTGGAACTCTAACAGATGGGGGAAGGAGGGGGAGGGAGGGAGAGCTGAAGCCTGCTACTGGCCAGAGACATCGGTTTTCTATCTTTCCCAAAGGTTTAGACAGCAGACCCTCGTCCCAGATGACAGGAATAATGGAAGGAGAAAGATTAAAGCTACCCCCACCTCCTGTGAGTGAAGAGAAATAAGCTCTTGTCTCTGTCTCCTGCCCCCAGACCAAGGAAAAGACAGTCCCCAAGGACAGCATCGATCCCAGTAATGGACACTTAAATGTGACTTATGCATTGGCCATGGGTGGAAAAGCCCTTTGGCGGGAGGGGGTGGGAAGCGTTCTTCCTATTCTCACCTCCTGCCACATGTAGTAAGAACCAAGGGTATGAAAACACAACCAGCTGCAAAGGGTCCTGAAAAAGATGACAGTTATCCCCCAGTCTCTCTGCTTCCTGGTCTTTCCCTACTGCTGAGATTTCTGGGGTTGTAAAATTCCTGAGGAGGAAAGGAAGCAGCCTGGCATCTTTGCTGGATCTTGCCGCTGCCTCTGCCTCTGCTGCTGCTGCTGCTGTTGCTGCTGCTGCTGCTGCCGCTGCCGCCGCCGCCGCTGCCGCTGCTGCTTCTGGTGATGGTAGTGACAGCTGCCACCATGTCTTGCTACTGCTCAGACAGTCTTTATTTTTCTGCCACTGTCTGTGACCAAACCATCCCTGCAGACCGTCAGGCCTTCTCAGCTCCTCCCTAGTCTCCCTGCTGTGTTAAGCCTCATCACTCCTGGCCTCCCATGCCCTGCAGTCCTCACGCTATCACGGTGATGCTTTGACAGCAGCTATTTCTGTTTTCTCTCCTCCTTGCCTCCTGTGGCACGTTCATCCACTCTGCCCTTGACCACCCCCTCCACCTACGCAGAGGCAGAATGCTCACCCTCCCTTCCTGGAGCAGTTGACCCCTCTGAGGTGAGAGGAGAGCCAGAGTTGCAAGGCTGAAGCAAGAATGCAAACTGAGGGGAAAGGCAGAAGGAAGAAGCTTTTGGCAAGAATGTTGCTCTCTAACTCATCCCCCAAGGCAAGACCCTGGGTCTGGGGACCAGAACACGACCATGCAATGCTTCAAGTCAGAGTGTGGAATGCCTGTGGGCAGAGTACGGTTGAAAGCCTGAGAGATGGGTAGGTGAGGAACTGGGAGAAAGGTGGCCCGAGGCTTGAGCCTGGGGACTCTGGGCGGGTACGGTGACTCACCAGCTCTGGGGTCGGGGCTGTAATTGTCGGTGCAGGGCCACCGAAAAGCCGAACAGGCTGCCAGGTTCTCCCTCCTTGCGTATGGCACCAATCACATCCAGATTGAAGGCGATGGCCTGTGGTAAGAGCAGTCCG
Source organism: Apodemus sylvaticus (assembly GCF_947179515.1). Classification (NCBI taxonomy): domain Eukaryota; kingdom Metazoa; phylum Chordata; class Mammalia; order Rodentia; family Muridae; genus Apodemus; species Apodemus sylvaticus. Next base: position 4,234,511 of record NC_067491.1, read on the forward strand.
GCGAGCAAGGAACTAAGAAGGTAGCAAATTCCGGGGGGCCGGAGGAAATCGCACCTCGGAATTACGGCCATGGGACCCACGCTCCGTATTCTCCTTGCTAGTGCGAAGAAATCGTCGCGCGCGCGGAGGCCCAGGTCTCCCCCGGGGTATTCAGGTTTCCGAAATCTAGCCGATCTTTCCGGGTCTGCCAGTCTTTCACCTCAGCACCCCTCTTCAGTCCTCCCCTCCGCTGCCCCAGGACCAGCTAAGTACAAGTACTGCACGCTGTGGGAACACCGGCTTGCACTCGGGCGCCGCCTCCGGCTCCGCCTCCTCTCTGGGACCCCGCCCCAGGTCCCGCCCCCAGCCCGCCCCCTGTCCCCAGCAGCAGCTAGAGACTCAGGCGCAAGACCCTGGGTCGGGGAAAGCCCAGACCCGCGACTCCGGCCTAGAACCCGCCCCACCCATTGTCTTGCGCCCTTCCACCCCATCCTTGCACTGCGTACTCCTTCCTTCCCCCACCCTCACCCCCAAAAGTGGAGGTTGAGCCCAGAAATGCGGAGAGAGAGGACATTAGAAAAGAAGAATCACAGAGAATGGGGATGAGGCTGAGAAGGCAGATTTGCTGAAAAAACAGAGGACGGGACAGTTCCTGGGCCTCGGTCTGGAGTGGTCCTTTACTGACTTCGTCTCCCCTGGAGTCGCACAGCGCATCTCCTACGCTGCGAGAACCAAACCGTTCCCCATGTCCTACAGCCCACAGATAACGAAGGCAATGTTAGCAAGTCACAAACAACTTCAGCATTCAGAGGACGAGAAAAAAGTAAAGGCACAGAAAACACTCAGCAGGTGCAGAGACTGGAGCAGTGGAGAGAAGAACTTCAGCAGGGGACTGAAGAACAGGGGGAAGGTCAAGAGTTAGCTCAGAGTCTGCAGTGAAGGAGAAAAGAGAGTAAAATAAGAAATGCAAATTAAACTGTGGAGAGGGAAGCGAAGTTTAAAAGGGGGCAAAAATGAAAGACACTGGACCTAAGAGACAAAGACTTAGAAAGGGTGTATCCTGTTATCAGGTCCTTCCCGGGACTGGGCTTTTCCAACACAACAAAAAAAGGATGGCAAACTGGGTGTGGTAGGACACGCCTATATTCCCAGCACTCACTATGCAGAGCCAGGAAGATCTCATCTCGAGGCTAACTTGGTCTACAGGAAGAGTTCCAGGCCAGTCAGAGCTACAGGGTGTGACCCTGTCTCAAAACCTAAGAGGGGGAGGGGAGCCAGGCTTGGTGACCCACACCTGCAACCTCAGCAGGGAACGAAAAGGAAGTCAGCCCCGCCTACAACGCTACGTAGTGAATTTGTCTCTGGATAGATCAACAGAAGGGGCATGCAGAGTTTGGGGCTACTTCAGGCAGGAGTTGGGTGATCTCCAATAGCCAGACCCTATCCCCCCACCCCAAAAAAAGAGATTTCCACAGAGACCCAAAGGCCTACCCAACTTCTCTTCCCTTCTCCCACGCTGGTGTAGAAGCAAAGGGAGGGGACATTTTTTTCCATCTCTTTGCTATTTATAACTCTAATCAAGCAATGAGGCCAAGAGAGGAGCTGGGGAATAATTCGGCAAAGTAGTGGCCTTCCAGCCTCCCACTTTGCCTTCTGGCCTCTCTTTCTTACTAGGCATTGGTCTTGCATGCACCCCTCTCTGACAGTTTTGCCTGAAGTTCTGTTTTTACACACCCCTACCTTGAGCATGCCACTCTAGAGATTTTTCCCAGACTATTTCTCAGTGTCTCTTCTGTCAGTACCCTCCAAATCTCCCATATTCTTGTGAACCCTCTTCTTCTCTGTCTTAAAAGCTACCTCTCCCGTGTCTCCTTATCTCTTTTCTGTTAAGGATTATTCTCTGGCTCTTACCCTGATCATAGGACATCTTTGCTCCCAGGACAGATAAAATGCATATGAGAGTTTGGCCATTTTTGTAGTGCTCTGCAGGGCTGTAGCACGCCTCTAAACAGGTGCTATGAAAGAGATGCATATGTACGACAGGCAATAGGGTTCTGCCTTCAGTGTCCCCCAGTGTTCCCTCTCCAGTGTGTTTGTGTCTCAGAGCCCCAGAAAGGAGATCATGTGAAAACGCAGAAGGGCGCAACTGGGATGGAACCCAGGACTTAGGACTCCTCCCCAGGCCTCTGACTCAGGTCAAATGCCTTTAGAGCTCCAGCTGCCTTCCTTTCTGCACCTGCAGCTTGGCTAGCCTCTGTCTGCACCCTACCAGCTTCCCATAAATCCGAGGCTGAAATCAGATGCCAAGAATCTGCTTCTGACCTCCTCTGCCCAAATATTTGAGAAGTCACCTCACCCGCCACAGGAGGAAGAAGCAGAAAATAAGAGAGATTGGTCACCCAAAATTAGCCCTACTATAAATAGCGGGGCAAGGGAGAGAAGAACACACAAGACTACTAAACCAGCTTAGTAATGAAGACAAATATATTTCCGTACAGGATGATCCTGAGCAAAATGTTGCAGTGCTGAGCTACAATGTAGGTAAACAGACGTGAAGAAACTAGAGAAACCCGGAGGGTCGGGGAAGGCCCTCATTAAACACCAGGTCAGGAAACGTCTTCCACTCGAGTAGTCAAGTTTATAAATTAGTAAAATTAATAAGCCACGTTCAAAGCTGCACTCCTTCACTCCAAACCCTCATAGTGTGACTGGACTACGCAACCAAATCCAAGAAGAGCTCAGGACTAGGGCTGAGCTCAGGACTAGGGCGGAGCTCAGGACTAGGGTGGAGCTCAGGACTAGGGTGGAGCTCAGGATTAGGGCGGAGCTCAGGATTAGGGCGGAGATCAGTGGAAGAATGCCTTCCTGGCATACAAGAAGTCACGGATTACGATTCCCAACACACACAAGCAAAAATACTGTATTATAACATTGACAAAACACTCTCAAAATGATGAAACTATATAGTGTTTGCAGGGAGACAAAGACAGAGGGGTGAATCTAAGTATTAAGAAAAGGCTCGCTGGACAGTGGTGGCGCATGCCTGTAATCCCAGCACTCTGGGAGGCAGAGGCAGGCGGATTTCTGAGTTCGAGGCCAGCCTGGTCTACAGAGTGAGTTCCAGAACAGCCAGGGCTATACAGAGAAACCCTGTCTTGAAAAAAAAAAACAAATCCAAAAGGAAAGAAAGAAAGAAAAGAAAAGAAAAGAAAAGAAAAAAGAAAAGAAAAGAAAAGGCTCAAGACAGCCATTGAACTGAGCACTGGGTTCACCAATGCAGAAACTAGAGAAAGGACCCAAGGAGCTGAAGGGGTTTGCAGCACCATAAGAGGAACAACAATATGAGTCACCAAGTATTCCCAGAGCTCCCAGGGACAAAACCATCAACCAAAGAGACACATGAAGTTACCCATGGCTCCAGACACATCAGCAGCAGAGGATGGTCTTGTTAGACACCAAAGAGAGAGAGAGAGGCCCTTGGTCCTGGAAAGACTTGATGCCATAGTGTAGAGGATACCAGGACAGGGAAGCAGAAGAGGGTTGATGGAGGATGGGGAGATGGCTATGGGATTTTGGGGGAGGGGGGAGTCAGGAAAGGGGACATTTGAAATGTAAATAAAGAATATATCTAATAAAAAAAGAAGAAAAGAAAAAGCTCAAGGAAGCTTCTTCAGAACGGCAGGCTCTGTTGTGGTGGTTAAATATGTGCATGGGGCAAAACCACACTCTACTACAATCATGAACGAAGACACAGGGAAATGACGTTTTTCAAATGGACAGGGCTTGCGGATTGTTAGTGGTATTGTACCAGTGTTGCTTCCTGCTCCTGATATCACACTGCCATTACATACAACGCCACCATTCTAGGAAACAGAACAAAAGATCCCCGGGCCTTTGCACACTACTTTTGAAATTTTTTCTCTCAGTCTAAAACAATTTCAAAATATATTTTAATTGAGAAATGTCCATGCCCAGGAAAGAGAGTAGCCGTTCTCTCCTGTCCCTTTATTCCCTGAACACGGTCTTCACCTGCGTCTGGGACACTTTTTCCCTAGCACCCCAGAACACACCTTTTCCTGTTATCTCTAACCTCTAAGCAAGACCTTCCAGAAGACCCACTCCACAGGTCACTTCTCCCTCCAACCACTCTGGCAACAAAGACTTGGAGTGTGTGTCAAGGGTCACCCTTTCTCTCCCCAGCACACATCTTGAGGACTTTCTCACTCACTCCACCCTCCTCTCCAGCACTGGAGGCCTTTGCCAGCCTCTGAGTTCTGGCTGTGGCCAAAGCTCATGCTGTGGGAGTGGCTGGGAAAGAAAGAACATAAATGTGATTGAGTGAAGTCCACAGGGAAATGGCTTGACCATTCTAGTTTTTGAGGACCCAAGAGAAACTCTTGCATCTTGGAGAGAGGGCCCAGGGGTCATTTCCCACAGGGAGCCATTTAGACCCATCTTAAGGGGCCCTTTTCTTTGAGCCCTGGCTTTAGGCCAACATTTGGAATTTGGCCACGCTGCCAGCGGCCCCCTCTCTTGAAGCCCAGCCAGACTGCCCAGTATGTGAAGCGTGCAAGCATTCTCCACTCCCTCCTCTCGCCCTCCCTCGGTCCTCATCCAACCTCTAAACAGTGAGCAGTTCCCAGCACTAAGGTTTGGCCTACATACTCCGTTTGTTGACTAAAGCTCTGTGAGAGAAACCTCAAAGAAACAGGGAAGAGAAGTGTGGAACCGCATTCGCTCGTTCTAAGGGGAACAAGCCAGGTGTAAAATCATGGACAGAAAGGAGCTGAATGAGATGTCAGATTCATTTTGTTTTGTTTTGTTTACTTAGGGTGATGGGGGCAGTGATTGGTTTGTTGTTGTTGTTTCTGTTTGTTAGTTTGCTTGATTTGTTTTGCTTTGTTTTGGTTTTGGTTTTGGAGCCAGGACCACACATTGTAACCCAAGATGGCCTGGAACTCATTCTGTAGGCCATGCTGGCCTTGAACTTGTGGCAAGCATCCTGCCTTAGTCTCCAAAGAACTGGGATTACCAGTGTGAAACACACTACCAAATTCCAAACTTCAGGGTATTGATCCAGAGAGGTGGCCCAGGGTAATGTGTGCATGAAGAATCCTGTCACCCCAGCACTCAAGGAGAGACTGGGGGCCTCTGGGGCAAGCTGGCTAGCGAAACTAACCAAAATTGGCGAGCTTGGGGCTCAGCAAAAGACCCTTCCTCAGCACACAAAGTAGAGAACTACTGAGGAAAGCACTCACTGTCAACGTCCAGCCGCCATACATACATGCTCGTGAACTCTCACAAACACTCAGAGCCGAGCATGTACATGCACGTGCGAAGAGAGAGGGAAGAGGAGGGAAAGAGGGATGGAGTCGGGAGAGGGAAAGGGACAGGGGAGGGAAATTTTAAACAGAGGAGTCATCCCCTGCAGATGCATCTTGTGTCCACTGTTACCAAAGTCGGGTGAGGCTAATGAGCTTCAGTTACAGCAGAAACTGGAGTCACACAGTAAATAAGGACCTGGCCAAAACCAGTTAAAAGATAATCCTGTAGAGATGAGTTGGGGCTCTCAGGTGTAGGTACCCCATGTCTGCTGCCCAGCTCTAGGGCAGAGGATCAGCCAGTATGTGGGAAAGAAGGACAGAGACTGATGTCTGCAGAATCCCGGCAGTGTCTATTGTGAAAATGTCAGGAAGTTGTGCCAAGGCGGGTGAGGGGAATACAAGATGATCCTGACACTTTGTCTGAGTTACTCCTGAAATTCCCAGTATCGACCCCTCTCATTAACCCCCACCTTCCATATCACGCAATCCATGCCTCTGTTCCAGCAACCCCGCCAACCCAAACCCCTCTCTCTCAAGTTCCTAAGCTCTGGGAGTAAAGCAGCAGGCATCTTTCATTCTGCCTCTGTTTTGCTTGCTCACTGCAGTTAAAAGGAGAGCCAGCGTGAGAGGGGGCGGGGAGGCCTGGGCCACTCTGCCCTGTGCTGTTCTCACCCTTCCCGCTTCTGCTTCTATTGATCGCCCTTCTTTACAGCACCCTTTCCCAAAAGCGCCTTCTTTGCCAGAATTCCCGTTGGTGGCGCTGCTGCTGTTTCCATTAATTAATTAATTAATTAATTAATTAATTAATAACTTATTTATTTACATCCCGATCACAGCTTCCCTTCACTCTCCTCCCTTTCTCCTCAGAGAAGGCCTCCCATGGATATCAACCCACCTTAATATGTTAAGTTGCAGTAGGACCAGGTGCATCTTTTCAGATTGAGGCTAAACAATTAGGGGGAAAGAATCCAAAGGCACGCAAGGTAGTCAAAAACAGTCCCTATTCCTGCTGTTAGGGGACCCACATGAAGACCAAGCTACACATCTGTTACATATGTGTAGGGGGCCTAGGTGCGTCCCATGCATGTTCTCTGGTTGGTGATTCAGTCTCTATGAGCCCTTGTGGAGCCAGGTCAGTTGATCCTGTAGGTTTCTTGTGGTGTCCTCGACCTCTCGGCTCCTTCAGTCCTTCACCCCTCTTCCACAAGATTCCCTGAGCTCTGCCGACTGTCTGGCTGTGCGTCTCTGCATCTGCTTCCATCAGTTGCTGGGTAAAGCCTCTCTGATGACAGTTATGATAGGCTCTGTCTGTAAGTATATCAGGATATCATTAATAGTGTCAGGGGTGAGAATGGCTAAGATTGAAAACTCAAGTGACAGCTCATGCTGGAGAGAATGGGAAGCAAGAGGAACACTCAATCTTCCATTGCTGGTGGGAGTGCAAACTTGTACAACTATTCTGAAAATCAATTTGTCAGTTTCTCAGAAAGTTGGGAATAGTTGTACTGAAGACTCAGCTATATGACTCCTGGGCATAGACCCAAAAGATGCTCCACCATCCCACAAGGACGCCTGCTCAGCTATGCTCATAGCACCTCTATTCATAATAGCCAGAAACTGAAGACAGCCTAGATGTCCATCAACCAAAGAAAAAATAAAGAAAATGTAGTACATTTACACAATGGAATATTACTGAGCTATTAAAAACAATGACATCATGAAATTTGCTGGCAAATGGATGGAACTGGAAAAGATCATCCTGAGTGAAGAAACCCAGACCCAGAAATACAAACGTGTACTCACGTATAAGTAGATATTAGCCATAGCAGCATGACCATGCTATAATCCACAGACCCAAAGAAGCTAATAATATGGAGGGCCTACTGGTGGATGCTTGAATCTCACTCAGAAGGGGAAACAGAACAGACGTCAGGGGTGGGAGGAGGGAGGGACTAGGGTGGAAGGGAAGGTGGAGAAGGATCACGTGTGGGGAGGACCAAGTGTCGGAAGGACAGACGGACAGAGAACTGGAATCAGTTGGGTAATATCTCATGGAAGAGCTAGAAACCCAGGGCAATAGAAACTCCCAGAGATCTATGAGAGTGACTGTAGCTAAGACTCCTAGTAATAGGGGACATGAAACCTGAAATGGCCACCTCCTGTGACCTTCCAATGGAGGGATGGGGACACCAATCCAGCCACAAAACCTTCGACCCAGAATTTATTCTGCCAACCAATGACTGGTCCAACCCAGGACCCATCCCATGAGAGAGAGTACCAGGATTCCCTTTAGCTCACATCCAACTACGTCCCATGAAGAATGTTTAGGGCTCCCCTCCTAGAGTCTCTCTTTGATTTATGTGATGCAGATTTAGAAACAGCCTGAGTCAGGCATGGTGGCTCACACCTTTAATCCCAGTACTCCAGAGGCAGAGGCAGGTGGATCTCTGTGAGTTCAAAGCCAGCATGGTCGACAAAGCTAGTCCAGGACAAGAGCTATGCAAAGAAACCCTGTCTCATAAAACCCAAACCAAAAAAAAAAAAAAAAAAAAACCTACATAAAAACAAAAAACAAAGCAAAAATAAAATAGAATCACCCTGAATCTGTGTCCTAACTCTGCCTATTAGCTCCATCATTTAACTGCTCTCCTCAGACTCTTCATCTGCATATTAGAGATGTCAGCAGTATTTCACAGGGTTGTTCTAGGGATTAAATGAACACACAAAGTGGCCTATTATGAGTGCTCAGAAAACGCTTATACATATACACACTTTTATACATGAATATTATCCAACGTCTTTATTTAGCTTTTGCATGTATCTAGTGCTGGGGATTAAACCCAGACCTCGGAACACGCAAGGCAAGCACTGAGCTGTACCACAGTCTTAATTTTTTTTCAATTTTTCTCCTTTTTTAAATTATTCACCCTACTTAAAAATTGTATTGTAGGGACTTGGAGTGATGGCTCAGCAGTTAAAAGCTTTTAATACTATTCCAGGAGACCTAAGTTCAGTTCCCAGCACCCCATCAGGTTGACTTACAACTGCCTTAAATTCTAGCTCCAGGGAATCAGGTGCTGTCTTCTGGCCCCCACTGGCATGGTGTGTGTGTGTGTGTGTGTGTGTGTGTGTGTGTGTGTGTACGCTCACACACATAATAAAAAATGAGAATAAAAGTTTCTAACTGTTACTTTGACAGTTAATGAAATTCTGCTCGATGCTGTCATTTAACTAGTTTTAACTAGTTCATATACTTCTTCTTGTTCATCCTTCAATGGTCACACATCTCCCAGGGTACAAGATACCATTCTTCAAACAGCTGAAGAAGGGCCAGCAAGACCTGAACTTCATCCCTCAGGGCCCATATGGTAGAAAGAGAACTGGCTCCTAATGTTACCTTCCGATCTAAACATGCATACGACGGCGTGTAGCACCACCGCCCACACACAAAAGGAGTAAACTCGCTGAATATACCGGTCATCAGTAACTCTCACTCTTACTAAGAAACTTCAAGAAGAGCCAGGCGGTGGTGGCGCACGCCTGTAATCCCAGCACTTGGGAGGCAGAGGCAGGTGGATTTCTGAGTTCGAGACCAGCCTGGTCTACAGAGTGAGTTCCAGGACAGCCAGGGCTATACAGAGAAACCCTGTCTCAAAAAAACCAAATCCAAAAAAAAAAAGAAAGAAAGAAAGAAACTTCAAGAATATTCTACCAGCCTGATCTACAGAGTGAGTTCCAGGACAGCCAGGGCTACACGGAGAAATCCTGCTGAAAAAAGACCAAAAAAAAAAAAAAAAAAAAAAATCTAATTTGTTCTGAATCCATTTGGCCTGCTAGTAGGGCAAGCTATCAACTTCATCTGCACCATAACTCAGAAAATAGCTGAGTTATGACAAATGACAAAGCTGTGAACAATCTTAGACATGGGTTAGCCCCACGCTCCTCAACTTTGGACGCAATTTGGAATCACCTGATACAGAGATGATAGGTAGTTAGGTAGATAGATAGATCAATCTATAGATAAACTGATCCTTCAGAGAATCCATTTAATAAATTTGGCATCAAAATGAAAGTAGGGGACAGGATCTTGCTATGTAGCCCAAGCTAATCTAGCCCATTCTTCCACTTCAGCCCCTGACAGGTTTGCATCAGTATTCCACAGATGACAGCATTTTAACAGACTCTTCAATGGGATTCCAATCTTTAGCCAGAGCTAAATATTAGTCTAATATTAACAACTAAAGTTCAGATAGGTAAGAAGATTGACCAAAATTTGGCCAGCATGTCTCCACATTTGTTTTTTTTGGTTTTGTTTTTTTGTTTTTTGTTTTGTGTGTGTGTGTGTGTGTGTGTGTGTGTGTGTGTGTGTGTGTGTGTGTGTATGTGTGGTTTGTGTGTTTCTGCTTTGAGACAAGGTCTCTCTACATAATCCTAGCTGCCCTGAAGTTCGATCTGTAGACCAGGATGGCCTCAAATCCATAGACATCCTCCTGCCTCTGCCACAGGCCTGCTAGGATCAAAGGTGTGGGCCACCATGCTGGGGTATGTCTGCACATTTGTAATGCGCGCTGAAGCCCCAGTTACTTGTGGGACTGTTGGATTCCAGGCCACCATGAAAAACACAAGGAGCCGAGAGAGAGAGAGAGAGAGAGAGAGAGAGAGAGAGAGAGAGAGAGAGAGAGAGAGAGAGAGAGAGATTGTAACAACAGCAATAAATTGATGGTGTTTATAATTTTTCTCGTTGGAATTAGTCCTGGAAGCATTCCTCCTTGGTCGGAGAGGCACTGTATAATTGACCTTTCGCTTTGGCAGTAGCACTTACGCTTCTGCCACGACTAAAATGGGTTCACATTCCGTGACCACAAAAGGACAGGGATGGATTTGCGCGTTCACCACTCGCTGCCCGCAACAGCAGCAAGGCTTCCCTAGAAGGCTGCTTGAGGTGCCTCACACGCTGCTTGCTCTACGGTGATCAGCCAGAGCTGAGGGAACCTCGGTAGAGAAGTGTGGGGACCAGAGGGCGGGAAAGCACTCTCTTCTAGGGAGAGGAAGCTGGGACTCCACTGAGAACCGGCCGGCACTGCCAGGAGGTAAGGTGAAGGAAAGAAAAGAATCTCAATGAGTTCAGGGAGCTTCTGCCGCCCTAGTAACAGAAGTGTAGCGGACAGCATGAGGCCACCAATACTCTCAAAGCCTGACAGCCAGGGCGTGTGAGAACTGACTCTTCAGCACGACTAAATACGAAAAGCGTTCCCAGCTCCGAAAGCTGAGCCACTAGAGAACAGCTCACCAACCCACCAACCCTCCACTTCCCTCCTTTAGCTCAATAGCAACCACCCTGCGCCAAAAGGAGAGGGAGGCTCCCGTGTCACGTGATCGCGTGGTCACGTGACTCCGTTCCGGGTGAGCCGAGGCACAGTGCGGCTCCCGCGGCCTTAGGGAGGGGCCCGTCGTGCCCACACCCAGCCACAACCGACCATGCTGTCCCGCCTGCTCAAAGAACACCAGGCCAAGCAGAACGAACGCAAGGAGCTGCAGGGTGAGCTCGCTCAGTGTCCGGTCGGCCGCTCCCGGTCGCGGCCTAGCTTCTTCCGGAAGCCTGGACCTCGGGTAACCTCCCAGGTCAAGGGGAGGGCGCCGGCTAGCGGGCGGCCCGGGTGCGGGGCAGGGAATTGGGGGCGGCACTTCTGGAAACTCCGTCCCCTTGCCAACCCGCGCTGGTCCCCTTGGCACCGCTCGAGTCCCTTCGCCGCATCTCTCCATCCCGCCCAGGCGGCGCTGAGCCCCGCCCCTGGCCGTGACTCGCGTTGCCGATTGGCCCAGCCAGCTTCTCAGCCCGGAAGTGGGAGGGATTGAGGACCGCCCAGGGAGAGGCTGGGTTGCAGTGACTCTGCCACACCACTAAGGCAACGAAGCGAGTCATTCCCCGGCCTAGACTGGGAATCCTGGAGTTGCCCAAAGTAGTGGAGAAAGGGTGTCTGGGAAGAGCCCTAGGCGCGCCTGATGGAGTGTCCATTCCCTTCTCAGCGCCCCAGTTTCCTTGCCTCCAAAATAAAGGGGGTTTGTTTTGTTTATGTGTGGGAGGTTCTCTTTAAGAGGTCTGACATTAGTTGGCAGTTTCTAAAACAGTAGTGAGTGCATGAGGACCCATTAGCAACATCTTTCAAATACAAAGTCTACTCCAATCCCTTTCTCTCTTCCCCAGAGAAGAGGAGGAGAGAAGCTATCACTGCAGCGACCTGCCTGACTGAAGCGTTGGTGGATCACCTCAACGTAGGGTATGAGCCTCTTCCTTCAACTCCGGTTTCCCCCATCCACCCTGGTTGGGCAGGGTCTGGGCCATCCTTCAGAAAGGTCCAGGTGTCCCAGTAACTCCCCTGATCTGTCCCCTCCCCCAATGTAACTTTATGGAGGCTTGAGTCAGCTTTGACTAACGCTGATGGAGTTGACAGCTGCAGAGGTTGGGGAAACAGAATCCCTCCCCCCCACAAACTTCCCTGGCACAACTTGATGCCATCTGGCCAACTTGACTGACCCTTTTACGTCCAGCTGTCACTTGGGTGGGAGGGAAGGACAGCCTCTTCCACCACATACCCTCTTTCCTTCCTTACCTCCTACTCCCTGGCAAGCCTACGAAACAAATGGCAGGGACAAGATGGCACAGCTGGTAGAAGTAAGGACAAGCCTAAGCCAAGAGCTATGACAAGCCCAGGCTGTCTCTTCTGGGTCTCCAGGGACCCTACCCCCAACCTCAACCCTCCACAAAAAGACCTGTGGTAGTCACAGACTTGGAAAGATTTCCTGGCCCTGCATGACTCATAATAGTGCAGAGATGGCCATCTGATAGTCTATGGGAAGAAAGGGGGCATATCCTATGCCTTCCGCTCGGGGCGAGTGACAGGCTTGGTCGCAGATCCAGAGACTGAGTCACCCAAGAGAGTCATGCAGGGGCTGGGGTCATCTCCATGACTCATCTTGAGGGGAGATTAGGGGAAAGAATGGCTGTGGCTGGAGCCTCTGGTGTCCTTTGTCTCCAGACAGCTCTCTTCTCTGGTGTCCCCACACTGGCATGTCCCTTGCCACATTTGTGAGGCTGGCCAGACTTCTCCCTTTCTGTTTACTTGCTAGATGTGCCACCCCACATTCGAAGCTCACAGGGCAGCTAAAGCCAAATCCTGATTAGAAAGGGTTTTGTGTTGCTCCCCACAGCTCCTATTCTCCAGCAAAATAAAACAAAGGCTTAGTTTGTCTTCAACCCTTGTCAGGTGCCCTGCCCACTTTCTTGAACCCCCCCCCCCAGCCCTTTGCCTCCTCTGCCCCCACACATTCCAGTGGGTGAGGGCACCGGATGTGGAGTCTCCGTACTGACCTAGAGCTTTGGAATGGGGAATGAAAAGGTCATCTGCTAGAAAGAGAGAGCGCACTGGTTACATGGGGGGGGGGGGGAACACTGGTGGAGGACGAGAACCTTTGTGGTGATGGCTACCAAAGCCAGCACCTTGACTGAGCTGAAAAGAAGTGTAAGCGCTGGGCTGTGTGGGCGGCATGGTGCCCAGTCATCGGGTGGTGGAAGGGACAGGAGGGTGTGACGGTGATTGCCTGTGTGCCTGTAATCCCAGCACTTGGACTGTGGAGGCAGGAGGATTAGATCAAGGCCAGCTTCATCCACATAGCAAGTCTGGGGTCATCTTGGGCTACATAAGACCCTGTCTCAAAAATGGGCCTGGGAAGAGCCAAGAAAATCTCTTGGGTAGGCTCATTTGACTCCGGGTTCCTGAGGAGGGGCGTGTGGTCTCCCATCCCACCCCAGATTCAGGGAGCGGCCTGATTTCCGCTGCAACTTCTTGCAGCATTCGTTCACTGGGCTTCAAATGGCTGCCAGATGTGTCCCTGCTGCTGAATTTTCCCACGCTCCCTTTTCCCTCCCAACTCCTTCCTCAGGGATGTCCCCCAGGTTAACCTTCCCTGCCCCATCTCAGCTGCAGACACTTCTTGAGAGGGTCGGAAATGGTATGTTTCTAGTGAGCTCCCAACTTGGCTTTCCTGGGAACTCTGGGATTGGAAGAAGGAGCCTGCTTCCTTTGGGTCACACCCAGCAAAGGCAGAGTCCCAAGACTTCCCCAGTCCTCCCTCCTGGCTGATCTCCTACCTCTGTAATGGGCTGTTACCCCTGAAGACCACCCCATACAAGTTGCATGAACTGACATAACCCCTCCTCCAATCCTTAGTGTGGCCCAGGCCTACATGAACCAGAGAAAGCTGGACCATGAGGTGAAGACCCTACAGGTCCAGGCTGCCCAGTTTGCCAAGCAGACAGGCCAGTGGATTGGAATGGTGGAGAACTTCAACCAGGCACTTAAGGTAACACTCAGCACATCACTGCCTTTAACTGAACCCCCACTGGTTGTCTCCAGTCTCATAAATATCCCAGACCTAGGGTTAATGAGGCAGTAGGGATGGTTCCAGATATTCCTTCTATGGCTGTGGTTATCAGAAAAGCTAGAAAGAAGAAAGGCAGAATCTCCGGATATAGCTCGGTGACATGTTTAGGGCCCTAGTACATGTCTGGGTTCAATCCCTAGCTCTACAAAATAAACCCTGAGTGTGCTGCATGGACGAATACTACCAGCTAGTCTGGAGGAAGATGCAGGAGACAGCTTAAGTGCAGGAACTGACACCAAGCTAATAACACTGCAGTGGTTCATCTCAAAGCCAGGCAGACAGACAGACAGACAGGTTGGTGGGTCTGAGTAAGCCACCTCAGCTGGGAGGTAAAATCTGCCCACCCTGATCCCTGGCCTCAATCTCTCTTCCCCTTTCCCAGGAAATTGGGGATGTGGAGAACTGGGCTCGGAGCATCGAGCTGGACATGCGCACCATTGCCACTGCGCTGGAATACGTCTACAAAGGGCAGCTGCAGTCTGCACCATCCTAGGCTAAATCCCACCCCTCCTACCTCTCCCTCCTCCCCAGGCAGGAGGGAGCCTGGTGAGCTATGAATAAAAACGCTCGCTTCCATCCTGTGTGGTGTTTGAAGGAGTAACTAGTGCCCCCCCTCCCCCCGAGTGAGAATTCTGAGGTGGTTTCCCCGTGGGGCAAGTGCCTTTTGGCGGAGGATCCCCCTACTCTTCTTTGGGACTAGTGCGGGTGCCTTTGAGTGAGGAGAAGTAAGTCTCCCCATGCCTGCCCAGAGGTGAGTGGCCTCTGCTCGAAACTTTCTACTTCCAGATTTCAGTTTCTGTAGAGCAGAATTAAAGCAGGGAGCAGAAGCAGGCCCAGGGCGTCCTCGCTCTGGCGCTGTGCCTCAGCACACGCTCATGTGCTCGTCCAGGCTGCTGCTAAGCAGTGTCACGAGGCTGGGCCAGGTTGGAGATTAATTCCTGGGGTCACTTTAGGGCTGAGAAGGAAGAAAAGACAGAACCAGGGACACCCACAGAGAACAGCAGCTGCCATCCTTGGTAGCTCCCACCTCCTTGGAGGCAACGGCACAGACAGTCAGGAGCTCAGGCTGAGAAGGACAGCCTGGCGGCTGGGGCGTGGGGCCTGGGCACAACTACCCTCTGCCAAAACCTAACTTCAGCAGGGCAGGCCTCAGCCTCTTAGCTCCTCCTCCTCATCACTGCCCTCATCCCTCAAACACAGAGCCGCTTAACAGTCCTGGTCCACAGCAAGAGTCCACCCACTCCAGACTTTGGCCTCAGCTGTAGCGAGTGTGGGAGCCTGGGAAGTCTAGGGGCAAAGTCTCTGAGGCAGAGGAAACCCGCCAGCTTCCCCAGAGGTGAGTGGTGGTGGGAATGGGAGTGCTGTAAAAAAAAGACCAGCTAAGGATGGCGTATAGTGGCTGTTTAGGCTTTAGGCTTCAAACATTGTCTTCACACTCCATCCCCCTTGGTCTCCACAACACGGAGATGGGCCTGGTGGGCATGGTAGCCCAGTTTACCAAATGAAAAAACAGGTTCCAAGAGAGACTGAAGATGTTCAGCCTCACACAGTAATCTTGACGCTACCAGGACTGACATGGAGGGCTCTAGGTTCCAAAAGCAAGGCAAGGATGCATTTAGAGGGATTTGATGTCCTTGGTTTAGCAGGAGAATGGTAACTCAGGTCCCTCTGCTCTCACACAGGAATAGGTCTGCCCACAGGACCAGCTCAGGGTTATTTCAAGTGCTTGCCCATATCTGTTTTACACAGTCAACCATAGCCTGGCAATCCTCAGCCAAGCACATAGTTTCTCAATTTGTCTGCGCAGACCAGACACTCCCAGCTAAGTGAACGTTAGGGATCCAGGCTAAAGTAGAGTAGAGGAAACACCAAGTCTTCCTGCCCAGCCTAGGCTGCCCTCGTCCCATCATGTGGCTGCCTCTGCTCCTGGGCGCCGTGCTGTGGGCAGTGCTGTGGTTGCTCAGAGACAGGCAGAGCCTGCCGGCTAGCGACGCTTTCATCTTCATCACTGGCTGTGACTCCGGCTTCGGGCGCCTTCTGGCACTACAACTTGACCAGAAGGGCTTCCAAGTCCTGGCTGGCTGCCTGACCCCCTCTGGGGCAGAAGACCTGCAGCAGATGGCCTCCTCCCGCCTCCACACAACTCTGCTGGACATCACTGATCCCGAGAATGTCCAGCAAGTTGCCGAGTGGGTGAAGACACATGTTGGGGGAACTGGTAAGTGTAGCGGAGCCCCCAGGAACCTGGTCTGTACAGCAATCCCCGGACTCACTGAGGCTGTGGGAGAGGAGCAGGGTTCAAATCCTCCCCAAAGCCCTTCCCCATGTCTGTCATCTTCCCACAGGGCTTTTTGGTCTGGTGAATAACGCTGGTGTAGCTGGTATCATCGGGCCCACGCCGTGGCTCACACGGGAAGATTTCCAGAGAGTGCTGGATGTGAACACACTGGGCCCCATCGGGGTCACCCTTGCCCTGCTGCCCCTGCTACAGCAGGCCAGGGGTCGGGTGGTCAACATCACCAGTGTCTTGGGCCGCATAGCAGCCAATGGCGGGGGCTACTGTGTCTCCAAGTTTGGCCTGGAGGCCTTCTCTGACAGCCTGAGGTGAGGGTGCGGAGCTCCAGGCCTACCTAGCCTGGAGAGGGGCAGGGATCCTACTCTGTGTGTGTGTGTGTGTGTGTGTGTGTGTGTGTGTGTGTGTGTGTGCCTGGATCTCACAGAAACCAGCCTGGGCTGCACTCCATAGACCAGGCTGTCCTGGAATACTGGGCAATCCTCCCTCCTCAGCCGACTGAGTCACCACACACTCAACTAGGTTACTTCTCTGGCGTTTTCGTTTTGTTGTTTGTCTTCCTTCCAAATCTGTTAAATCAGAGCGAGACTTGCCTTGTGGGGATTCAGTGTGCAAGCGCCCAGCAGTGCTTAGACGTTAGGGAAAGCCTCGGCAGGTATTTACTTACACATCCACACATCCATGTTTGTTGTGTGTACACATATGCATGAATACACCATGCCATGTAAGCCTAGAGGAGTCTGTTCCCTCCTGAGGTTATGGGTTGATGACAAGAGGTCTTATTCTATGAACCACCTCATCAGAACTGCATATCCCCATTTATAGTAGAAGAACTAATTATTTCTCATCCTCTCAACCATTCTATATAAATAATATTACTATAGGGCTACTTAAGAGGAGCCCCGAGACATGGCCCCAGGTCAGGTCTGCCCCTCGCTTTTCTGTTTTATGAGACACGGTGTCACTACATAGCCCAGACTGGCCTCAAACTCACTGTGAGTGTGGGGAACACACACATCCACTGAGGGCTTGCACAGCATTTTAAACAGTGAAGCTCTCAAAGCTGGCGAGAACAGAAAGGAGCTGAAGAGGCTGGTGGAGCAGTGGGGTCTGAACCGGGGCAGCCGCCCAGGCAGGCCCAGCGGGGGCAGCCAGTGAGGAAGACTGCCGTACTGGACGGGTAACCTCAGTGTCTCCCTTGGCCCTTCCTCTCTATCTCCCAGTCAGCATCATGGACACAGCTTTACACGCGGATCTCAACACAGGCCAGGCCAGTGGAATGTCTGCCCACTTCACCCACCCAGTCGCCCACCAGCTGATACCGACCTAGATTCCCCCATCAAGACTCAGTCTTTTGTTTCGGGGGACATAGAATGGGGCTCTAGAACAAGAAATGGCAAACTACAGTTACCAACCAGATGGGCTCAGCTGCCTTCGGGCTAACAATGGTTCTTATCATATTTAAATAGTTACATTGTAAATGGTTATATTAGTACATTCCCAGACCTTTAATCACAGCACTCGGGAAGCAGAGGCAGGTAGAGCTCTATGAGTTCAAGGCCAGCCTGGTGTACATATCGAGTTCCAGGACAGCCAAGGCTGTTACACAGAGAAACCCTATCTCAAAAACACAAAGTAACAACAACCAAAAAAAAAGCACATTAATTTTGCCAGGCATTGTGGCACACACCTTTAATCCCAGCACTTGGGGCAGAGGCAGGAATAGTTCTGTGAGTTCCAGGCCAGCCTGGTGTACATAGCAAGTTCTGGTCCAGCCAGGGTTCCATGTTGAAACCCCATCTCAAAACAAAAACATTTGTTTTATCTGGCCTGTAGTACCTCAAAATTTACTATTAAAAAAAAAAAAAAAGAGCCAGGCAGTGGTGGCACACGCCTTTAATCCTGGTATTTGGGAGGCAGAGGCAGGTGGATTTCTGAGGTCCAGCCAGCCTGGTCTACAGAGTGAGTTCCAGGACAGCCAGGGCTACACAGAGAAACCCTGTCTCAAAAAAAAAAAAAAAAAAACCAGGAAAAAAAAGCTGGAGAGATGGCACAGAGGTTAAGAGCACCGACTGCTCTTTCAGAGGTCCTGAGTTCAATTCCCAGCAACCACATGGTGGCTCACAACCATCTGTCCATCTGTAATGGGTCTGATGCCCTCTGCTGGTGTGTCTGAAGAGAGCAAGAGTGTACTCACATACATAAAATAAAACCTTTTCATTTTAAAAATGAAAAGACAAGGGGCTGGAGAGATGGCTCAGCAGGTAAAAGCACTGGCTGCTTTCCCAGAGGTCCTGAGTTCAAGTCCCAGCACCCACGTAGTCTTCACAATCATCTATAACAGGATCTGATGCCCTCTCCTGTCATGCAGATATACAGTCAAATAGAGCACTCACAAACATAAATAAATATTTTTAGAAAAAGAAAAAGTAGGGGAGAGGGCAGGTAGGGAGACTGCTCACTCCGTAATAATGCGGACGCACACCCAAGCAACGCGATGCCCTCTTCTGGCCTTCTCGCACATGTGTGCACACTCACACTTACATGAATCTTTCTGAAGAAGTAAGGGAACAGGATGCTGAGGCAGAAGGACCCGGAATTGAGTTCATCAGGGCTACTTTAGCAGCACGAGGTGTCAGGCTTGATTCTGAGCACCACGGCCCCAGAAAGCTCACTAGCCATTGGTCAGATCACAGAGTAGAATACTGCATAGCGATACCCACCGGTAATCCCAGAACGACAGAGGGTGAAGCCAGCCTAGGCTACATATAACAAGATCCTGTCTCACACACAAACACACGCACATTCACACACTCCAAGCAACAAGATCCTGTCTCACACACACAAATACGCACATTCACACACTCCAAGCATGGTGGTCACACAACTGTGGTTACCACTTTCTTTTTTTAAAGATGATTTATTTATTATATATGAGTACACTGTAGCTGTCTTCAGACACACCAGAAGAGGGCGTCAGATCTCATTAAGGATGGTTGTGAACCACCATGTGGTTGCTTGGATTTGAACTCACGACCTTAGGAAGAGCAGTCAGTGCTCTTAAACACTGAGCCATCTCTCCAGCCCTGTAGTTACCACTTTCAAGGCCAGCTTCTACTACACAGCTACACGAGAACCTGCAAAATGGCTAAGCGCTTAAGAGCATTTGCTTCCAAGCCCTGACATCCTGAATTGGGTGGACATACTTAGTAGGAGAGAACCAAGCTCTCCTCCGAAATCCACACATGGCCAGTGGCACACACATACATAAATACAATTTTTTTAAGTAAAAGAAAATTTCAAGATTAGCCTAGACCTAGATAGTGAATTAAACTAAATTCACTATTAAACTAAAATTTTAAAAGAGAGAAGCCAGGCATGGTGGCGCACGCCTTTAATCCCAGCACCTGAGAGGCAGAGGCAGGCAGATCTCTTGGGTTTGAGGCCAGCCTGGTCTACAAAGTGAATTTCTAGGACAGCCAGGACTATGCAAAGAAACCCTGTCTCAGGGAAGAGAGAGAAACAGGCAAACTAACATAATGATGCACACATTATCTCAACACATGGGAGGTAAAGACAGACGTTACCGCCAGGCAGTGGTGGCACATGCCTGTAATCCCAGCACTTGGGAGGCAGAGGCAGGCGGATTTCTAAGTTCGAGCACAGCCTGGTCTACAGAGTGAGTTCCAGGACAGCCAGGGCTACACAGAGAAACCCTGTCTCGGGAAAAAAAAAAAAAATTACCAAGAGTTCAAGGTTATCCCTGGCTACATAGAGAGTTCAGAGCTAGCCTGAGCTACATGAGACCTTATCTCAAAAAACAAAAACAAGGGGCCAAAGACATGACTCAGGATAAATGATTACTGCTCTTGCAGAGGACCCAGGTTTGGTTTCCAGCACCTACAAGGTGGCTCACAATAGTCTACAACTCCAGTAATGACTTCTACACACACGATACGCAGGAACCCATGCAGCCACACACATATAAATAACCAACACATCTCCTTTAACAAGAAAATACAAGAAAAACATTCTCAATGATACCTCGCCCTGGGCTGGTATTGATGTGGTTCAGTTGCTTGCCTACCATATACAGGCCCAGGGTTTTATCCTCGGCGCGAGGAAGTAAAAACAAAAACCTCCTGTGTTCCCAACCCACCCAGGCCTACCGGCAATAGCCTTTCCTGTCAGGAGATACGTCCCTACACTGTGACACCTCCATCTTAGATTCCACACTCCTGGAAACCTAGATCAAAACACAGGAACCTCTCTGCCCACCCTCCAGGCGGGACATGGCTCCGTTCGGAGTACAAGTCTCCATTGTGGAGCCTGGCTTCTTCCGAACCCCTGTGACCAACCTGGAGAGTCTGGAGAACACCCTGAAGGCCTGTTGGGCCCGGCTGCCTCCAGCTACACAGGCCCACTACGGGGAAGCCTTCCTCGCTACTTGTGAGTAGCTGGGCCCATACTGGGTGCATGATGGGAAAAAGAGAGGGCTAGAAAGGTCCTCATAGGGAAGAGAAGGACAGGCGGAGGGGTATTGTAACTTCCTGAACCTGGCAACCGGCCCAAGGATCTAGCATGGGACAGAGGAGAGGCAGTGTGAGCGTGCACACTAACTACAGCATCTTCCAAGCTACAGATCTCCGAGTGCAGCGCCGCATCATGAACCTGATCTGCGACCCGGACCTAACGAAGGTGACCAGTTGCCTGGAGCATGCCCTGACTGCCCGCCACCCCCGAACGCGCTACAGCCCAGGCTGGGATGCCAAGTTGCTCTGGCTGCCTGCCTCCTACCTTCCAGTCAGGGTAGTGGATGCTGTGCTCACCTGGGTCCTTCCCCAGCCTGCCCAGTCAATCTACTGATTCCAGCTTTATAGCAAGAGGCTGATTTTGAAAGGCAAGGCATCTATGGCTGTCTCTACCTGGTATTGCCTGGTTTCCGACACAAATTAGGCTCTCAATAAATATGCATTTCTTTAAATCAAAAAGCGGGTGTACAGAAATGAAGGTATCCGTGGGAGCCTGACAAGATTTAAGTATCTAAAATCCCTAAGCTGCGTAGAGCGCAAACTCTCTTGCCTCTTTAGTGCCTGTGAAACTTCTGTTGTACACTGGGTGGTGTAAGGAGCTACCTTGTACTTAAAGATACTTCTTGGTGCTGCACTTGGAAAGATGGCCACCAGAGGGCGTTTTCTCAGCAGAGTAATGAGAATTCGGTGTTGGCACCGGGAACAGCATTGTCTAATTTCCCCGAGGGGGGGGGGGGATGTTTGAAGAGAAAGTGATGAAAAATGATCATAGCCAGATTGGACGGCTTCCATGACAGAAGGAAATACTTAAACTCCTCTATTATCTGAGGCAAAATTCAGGGACACTGCCACACAGGCGACAAGCACATTCTCCTTGAGGGTTGAGGGAGGAGTTTTCTGGCCCTCAAAGCATCAGAAAGCCAAAAAGTTGTCCAAAATAGACATATCCAGGCTCTACCATGTAGGACCTTTGTATATCCCTTTGACGTACACAGGAGATGGCCCCACGGGCGCTGCAGAAACACTGAAGGCTAAGCAGGCAGCACAAAACCAGGGGCAGAGGAGAGCATTCAGCCACAACCTCCTCTGGATTCCTCACCTCCTCCACTGCCAGCCCAACCACCACCCCTAAACATGCCTGCCTATCCTCAGGGCAGGGACAGGGAGAGGGAGAAGGAAGGGGCCACCCACCACTCTAAGATAAACCGAGACCACCTTCTCTTTTTTTTAGGTCTGAAAAAAAAATAATCCGTTTAATTGAAAAACCTGGAGAATCCACTCCACGAAAAAGACAGAAGGGACCAGACCCCTCCGCCACCCCTACATTACTTCGTAGCCACTTCGGATACTCTTCACCAGACAGCAGGAGAAGATAATTCCCAAGACCTGAAAGGAAAGATGGACGTGAGGGTGGAGAGGACGCAGGACAGGCTTCCCCAGACCCATCCCTCCACAACCACTGTTCCCAGGCCAGTGCCTCCTGCTCCCCAGAGGCCCCCAGCATTCCTCACCTCCACAAAAGCAATGCCCAGGGCTGCTGCAGCCACCAGCAGTATATTCTGCCTCAGCCACGTTGCTATAGTCTCCACGCAGCCCTGAAGGAAAGACAGAGGCATGAAGACAGACCAACAGAAACTTCTCCCTCCCTCGCTCCCTCCCACTGTCCCTTTCTCCCAACTGCCATCCCCAGATCTCATCCCCAACTCTGATCCCATTAGCATCTCCTGAAACATTTCCCCAAATTTCCCTCGGGTGATGTCTTCCCCCTACCTGGGTATGGATGGCGGATATACTGAAATCCTGTCCACAGCCCACAGTGATGTTGATGCAGCAAGAATCGGGGACTCTGTTCTTGGCCATACTGGGGATGCTCTCCCAGTCTGTGTAGTTGGAGGCTCCACAGCACTTATTCTAGGAAGGGAGGAGAGATGGGATGGGAGGGGGGATGGGAGGAGGGATGGGATGGGAGGAGGGATGGGAGGAGGGATGGGAGGAGGGATGGGATGGGAGGAGGGATGGGAGGAGGGATGGGAGGAGGGATGGGAGGAGGGATGAGAGGGACGTCGTCGAACCTCCACTTCTATCCCACCTAACCCTTTCCCAACCATCCCACTCACTTCTTTCTGCAATTTGTCCAAAATAGCGGCTGTTTCGTTGTCTTTAACGTAATTCTGCATCTGCTGCCGGAAGCTCTTATTAAACTCTGACTTCACCTAAGAGTAGAGACGTGTGTTGCTGAGAACAAGACTTCAGGCCCCAGGTTCCCAGAGCAACCTGAGACAGGTTCCCCTTTTTCCCTGCTTACCTGGTCTCTAAACACATAGCCAGCGATGGCCACAGCCACCTCCACGAGCATGATAAGACTCAGGAAGATGGCGAACTGCAGGAGGACAGGGCAGGAGTTGAGTTGGAAGGATTTAAAAGGCTCGCTCTGACCCAGTCGATTCCTGAGACACACTCCTGGTGTCCTCCATCCACCCGCCTCACCACAGAAAGGCCTTCTGGTAGTCCCGAGAGCTCCCACACCCCACTCACTGTAATCATGAGACAGTAGTTCTCCTTGCAGGCCCCACAGCAGCCCACAAAGGCCACCAGGAAGAGGAAGGCGCCCACTGCAATGATGACCACAGGCAACAGCGAGCCGGCAGTAGTCTCATGGGTGATGGCCTGCTTCAAGACAACCTGAACTGCCACACCGATGGCGATCAATCCCACTGCACAGGCCTGAGGGAAACGGTGAGGGTTAGGTCAGACCCTCAGTCCAGCGACCGACCCTCACACCCAGACCCCCACCCACCTAGAAAACAGATTCTTTTTGTTTTGTTTTTGGTTTTTTTTTTTTGAGACAGGGTTTCTCTGTGTAGCCCTGGCTGTCCTGGAACTCACTCTGTACACCAGGCTGGCCTCGAACTCAGAAATCCCCCTGCCTCTGCCTCCCAGAGTGCTGGGATTAAAGGCGTGTGCCACCACCTCCGGGCCAGAAAACAGATTCTTACACCTCCGGGATATACTGGCTGTAGAGAAGATCTGCCCATCCTTGCCCCACAATGGAGGCTGGGAAGTTGTTAAAGACACACGGGGAGAAGGGACTCGGGAGGTGTCACGCCTGCC
The DNA here is from genome assembly GCF_947179515.1 of Apodemus sylvaticus. Taxonomy (NCBI): domain Eukaryota; kingdom Metazoa; phylum Chordata; class Mammalia; order Rodentia; family Muridae; genus Apodemus; species Apodemus sylvaticus. Next base: position 4,258,192 of record NC_067491.1, read on the forward strand.
TTTAAACAGCTCTTCAGCCCAGGACGTGCATTACTTTCTACTCCCAGTAGAGAGTCTGTCCCAGAGCTACCCTCACTCCAGTGACTCAGGTCCTAAGGCCAGCTAGGCCAGGGAGGAGGGGGTAAGAGTGGCCCCCTTCTGAACAAACAGCAGCTTCTCCTCGAGGGAGGAGCAAATGAAGGAGGGTAGAGCCTTTCCTTCCCCCCCCCCCAAGTAAATGAGAGGGCTAAGAGAATGGAGATGAAATCAACAGGGTGAGGAGCCCCTCGGCGATACCATCGGACGGTTGGCAGGTTGCCCCACCACCCCATATCATGAATGGTTGGGTCACCAGACAGGAAGGGCCAGGAGGGGGTTGGTTGGGGGTGCTTCCCATCTAGGATGGCAATTCTCTGTCCAAACTTTCCTCGGAAGTCCCGGAAAGGCGCTCGGGGTGGAGGGGGTGACGGGGAAGTGGGGTAGCACCGACACGTTCTGCCTTTGGCCCTTTCCCCGGGCTTTTCCTTCCACATCTGGCCTCCAGCTGCCTTCATCTCTGGGTCCCTCGCCCTTCACGGCTCCAAGCACCCCACCCCCGCCTGCGCCCCCCGTCGCTCTCCCGCACTACTCACGCAGAAGGCCAGCAGAAGAACGTAGAGCAAAAACTTGACACACTTCATTCCTCCTTCCACCGCCATGCCTGCTGGGCCTGGGACCGCGGAGAGCGCAAGCATTAGAGCAGGCCGAAGGGCCGCGGGATCCGCAGCTCCCCGCCGGCCTTCGCAGCCTTCCCTGCGCGGCCCCCATCGCGGCCCTCCCACCCAGAACCCGCGGTCAGATCCACGTCTCCCAGCCCGCCCCGCGCGGCGGCCGGACTGGGATGGGGGCGCGCGCCAGGGAGCGGAGCCGCGGAGCCGCCGCGGGATCCCGGGACGCACGGAGGGCGCGGCCGGACTCGGGGTGGATCCCCGCCGGCCACCGACAGGCCGCGACCCGGGACCCTCGCCAGCTCCCCGGGCGCGAGCCTCCCCTCGGGTGCAGCGCAGATGACGCCCCGCGAACTTCGAGGCAAAGTTGTCCCCACGGGCGCCCCCGCGTCCCCGGGCCCGCGTCAGCCCCGGGCTCACCTGCGCTCCCCGACGCGTCTTAATGCTCTCCTGCCGCGAGGCTCAGCCCGAGTCTCCCGTGCCCCCTGCTCGCGCCCCGCCTGCGCACGGCCCCGCCCCGGCCGCCCCCTCCCCCGCGGGGTAGCCGCCTCCCTCCCTCCCTCCCTCTCTCATGTGACGCGGGAACAGCTGCGGCCTGAGTCACCCGGGCTAACAGGGGGAGGTGAGCCCCCCGCCTGGGCAAGGCCACGTGGCCGCTGCCCGGAAGGCTCGAGCCAGGAGCCGGACCTCAGGGTTCCTGGAGCCCTCCGCAACCCGGCGGGCGCCGTCTGGCTCTCTCTGGTTCAGGAGTAGGCGAGTCCGAGCCCAGCGGACCGACCCAGGGCGGCCCAGAGTTGCCCAAAGACAGAACTGAGCCAAAGTAACCAAATGGTCATCTGCAGACCTCAACCCACCGAGAACCCACCACGCACCTCCCTCTCCGTCCTTGTTCAAGCCCTGCCCCGCCCCCATTCCCGAGCCCGCAGGTGTGGGTTGGGTGGCATTTGGAGGAAGTCAGAATAAACAGTTCCAGAAAGCCCCTAGCTTCACATCCTAGAGGTCTCCCTACATTCTGGACTGGTTTTATGACCCCAACTTCTCCATTTTCTAGAACTCCTGAGCTGAGACAACGGGAGGAAGCCCGAGTCTTGAACCGTTTCATGCGTCAATTATGACACGTCAGAGCCTGGGCCCTCCTTCTGGGAAAAGATTAACAAAGCCTTAGCTCCCTTGCTCCTGGGTTAGCCAGCGGTTAATGGAGATGTGACAAAGGACACTAAGGCTGACAGGCAATAGCACGGACTTCCGCATCTTATTCCTCTTTTCATCAGAGATGGCAGAACCAGGTAAAGGCAGCACTAGAAACACCTCCTCCCTGGTGCCGCTGGTGGTTCGCAGAGGAACTGTTGTGAAAAGCTCGGAGATAGGACCAGCCTTCCACTCCTAGCCTGAACCTTGTCCTCTCCTCCGCTGCACCTCCGCCTCGGGTTGCTTACTGACTCTGAAGGGAAGGCAGTGTACACAAAGAAGAAATTAGAACAGAAGCCAGCTGGTGGCACACGTATAATCCCAGCACTTTCATATCTCTCCTGTTTTTGTTTTTGCTTTTTTGATAAAGGGCTTTCTGTGTAGCCCTGGCTATCCTGGAACTCTATCTGTAGACCAGGCTGGCCTCAAACTTAGAGATCCCCCTGCCTCAGCCTCCAGAGACTACACTCCACTCCACACTCGGCACAAGTGAATCAAAAATCCAAAGCCACCCTGGACAGTGTAGTGAGACACCACACACACACACACACACACACACACATACACACACATACACACACACACACACCTTTCTCTTTGGAATCAGGGTCTCATAGAGTCCAGGCTGGCCTGGAACTCCCTGTATAGCTGAGGATGACCTTGAACTGATGATTATCCTGCCCCCACAAGTGCTGGTATCACCAGTGTGCACAAGCGCATCTGGTTTACGCAGTTCTGGCATCAGACCCGGGATTTTGTGCCTACTAGGCCAGCACTCTACCAACTGAGCTGTTTACCCAGTGCTAGTGAGACTATAGTTCAAAATGACAAACAGAAATGCATGCAGCTCTGTGGTAGAGCGTCCGACATGAACAAGGACCCAGGCTCAGTTCCCAGACTACAAAGAAGTCTAGGCATGGTGGTGAGGCCTGTTGTTCCCAGTGCTATGGAGGTGAAGGCGGGATGGCTGAAGGTTACAGGCCATCCTGGGCTACGCAACAACGCCTGGCCTCAACCAAACCAAAACAACAAAATCAGTGGTATTACACCTGTAATTCTAGCACTTGGGAGACTGAAGCAGAAGATCACCTAGTCATTTCAAGTTGAAGGCCAGCCTGGGCTACAAAGTGAGACCCCCATCTCAAAAAAGCAAGAATAAATCTGAACTGGGTCTGTAGCTCCGTTGGTAAAGTGCTCGCTTAGCATGCAGACAGCCCTGGCTTGTGTTCTCAGCACCTCACAAACCAGGCATGGTTGTGGTGTATGCTGTAAGTCCAAAAACTCATGAGGTAGAGGCATATGTCTCAAGAATTCAAGATCGTCCTTGGCTACCTAAGAAGTTCGAGGCCAGTATAAGGAACCGGTCCTTGTCTCAAACTGCGAGTAAATAATCAATAATAAGTCGGTGTCAAATAAATAATAATAATAAATAATAATCAAATAATAAGTCGGTGTCTTATATAAACAAGGTTCTTCTAAATAAAGAACCTTGGCATGATAGCACATGTTTATTGTTTCCATACTCACGCTGAAGCAGAATAATCGTGACTTACACATCAGCCTGGGCTACATGCTGGGACCCTGCCTCAAAAGGAGGAAGAGGAAGGAGGAGGAAGGGGGGAAGAGGAAGAGGAAGGTATGGAGGGGTAGATGGCTCAGTTGTTTAGAGCACTTGCCTTTGCAGAGGACCTGACTTCAATTCCATACATACGGTGCCCTATAACCTCTGTAACTCCAGTTCCAGTGGATATGATGCCATGTTCTTGCATTCTCGGGCATCAGACATACATATAGTACACATATATACATGCAGGCAAAATACACACATACACACATATACATATCTTTGGTTGGTTTTGGTTATTGGTTTTTGGTTTTTTTCAAGACAGAGTTTCTCTGTGTAGCCCTAGCTGTCCTGGAACTCACTCTGTAGACCAGGCTGGCCTCGAACTCAGAAATCTGCCTGCCTCTGCCTCCCAAGTGCTGGGATTAAAGGCGTGCGCCACCACCGCCCAGCATATATATATATATATTCTTAACATATGTATACTAGGGGCTGGAAAGAACACTCAGTAGGTAAGAGCACTTACAAACATAAGGACCTGAGTTCTGATCCAAACACCCTCATAAGAAGAAAAAAAAAATCATGCTGGGCGCAGCCTGGTCTACAGAGTGAGTTCTAGACCACACAGAGAAACCCTGTCTCGAAAAAACAAAAAAACAAAAAAACAAAAAAAGAAAGAAAGAAAGAAAAGAAAAAAGAAAGAAAGAAAGAAAGAAAGAAAGAAAGAAAGAAAGAAAAGAAAGAAAGAAAGAAAGAAAGAAAAAGAAAAGAAAAGAAAAGAAAAGAAAAGAAAAGAAAAGAAAAGAAAAGAAAAGAAAAATCAGGTGTGTGGGTGGCAGGATATCCAGGGGGGCCTCCACCTGCTCAGAGGAAAAGGGGAGGGGGCAAGGACTGTGGGTGGGGGTGGGGGTGACCGGGAGGAGGCCAGTGAGCAGGATATAAAGTGAATAAGCAAGAAAATAAAATTATGGTGGTGGGGGGCATCCTTTCAGAGAAAGTGGGGAGTAGGAATGGGGCCAGGGAGGGAGGGAGGGCAATGGCTGGATTGTAAAAAGAAAATAGAATTCAAATAAATAAAAAAATAATAAATAAATATTCCAGAAGACAAAAACAAAATAAATAAGATAAAATTTTAAAAATAATCAGGTGTAGCTCCACAGGCATCCCAGAACTGTTAAGAGGCAGGAGGATCACCAGGACTCGATGGCCATCAGCTCTGCTCCAAGTTCAGTCTCAAGGCTGATAAAGCAGGCCACCTGACATCTTCCCTAACCTCACACACATAGACAAACGCCACACATCCAGAGAGCTGGAGCGTGCATGAGAACAGACAGAACCTGAGGTCGCCGTCGTGGTCACAAAGACAGACATCACATGTTTTCTCACATGTGGACTCTGGAACGGCTTTTTAAAAGGACATGAAAGTAAATGGAGAGTTGTTATTAGTGATGTGGGAGGGAAAAGAGAGCAGGGAATGCATGAGAAAAGGAAGAACAGCATAAATATTCACGTATGGAAATGTCATGTGATACCTTATCCTCTGCCGATGAAATGAGCCGACTCAAGCCAAACCAAAATATAAAGGCCGGTTTATGGGGGCAGCTCTCCGCGACCACGCAGAAGAGGAGGACGGAGGGGGAAAGGGAAGAAAAAGAGAATGCGAGCACAGAGAGGGGGGAGGGAGGGGGAGAGAATGGGGGAGGGAGGGAGGAAGAGAGAGAGAGAGAGAGAGAGAGAGAGAGAGAGAGAGAGAGAGAGAGAGAGAGAGAGAGAGAATGGAGAACGACTGGATTATACTGGGGAGAGCACCACGGATATGTGTCCCTGGGTTGGAAAGTTCCACGTAGAGGGAGGGGCATCCCAGCCATGGCTGTAACAATAGGGACTGAGGGATGCTGGGAGAATGTGGAAGCCAGGTCTGTTTGTTAAACATGCACCTCAGCCACTTGTCAGGTCTGCGACTCCACGACTCCACGTTAGGAGATAGTTGTGCACACCTTTAATTCCAGAGCTCAGGAGGCAGAGGCAGGTGGAACTCTGAGTTCCAGGCTAGCCTGGTCTACAGAGTGAGCTCCAAGTCAACGGGAGCTACACAGAGAGACCCTGTTTTGAGCAAAAAACAAACAAACAAACAACAACAACAACAACAACAACCATGTGTGCTTATGTCAATAATATGCAT